>NC_134357.1:250425348-250725348 GCF_048569485.1 Anomaloglossus baeobatrachus
CAATTTAGTTAAATCTGTGTGGAATATCTGTGGTGTTGAAATATGTGTTGTGAAATGCTTCTATTAGCTTAGTTTTGCCTTTTAATAATTACATTTCTATATATTTATTTTGTGGTTTTTGTGTGCAGAATACATTTTTTTTAATACATTCTATTTTGTTAACAACAGTTATTAACCCGGGTGAAGCCAGGTAGTACAGCTAGTATATATATATATACAGTACAGACCAAAGGTTTGGACACACCTTCTCATCTCTAGAACAACTGTTAAGAGGAGACTTTGTGCAGCAGGCCTTCATGGTAAAATAGCTGCTAGGAAACCATTGAGACCGTGAAGAAGGTGGCATATTGTCTCCGCCGAAACGCGTAGTCTGTTTAGCGTGATGTCTGCACCTTGCAATTGAACTCTGGAAACTTTTTTAATCCATTTGCATAAATTTTGTATTTTAATAACAATACCTAAAGTCTCCATTCCAGCTGGACCTTTCCACATTGATTTTATATATATATATATATATACAGTTAGGTCCAGAAATATTTGGACAGTGACACAATTTTCGCGAGTTGGGCTCTGCATGCCACCACATTGGATTTGAAATGAAACCTCTACAACAGAATTCAAGTGCAGATTGTAACGTTTAATTTGAAGGTTTGAACAAAAATATCTGATAGAAATTGTAGGAATTGTACACATTTCTTTACAAACACTCCACATTTTAGGAGGTCAAAAGTAATTGGACAAATAAACCAAACCCAAACAAAATATTTTTATTTTCAATATTTTGTTGCGAATCCTTTGGTGGCAATCACTGCCTTAAGTCTGGAACCCATGGACATCACCAAACGCTGGGTTTCCTCCTTCTTAATGCTTTGCCAGGCCTTTACAGCCGCAGCCTTCAGGTCTTGCTTGTTTGTGGGTCTTTCCGTCTTAAGTCTGGATTTGAACAAGTGAAATGCATGCTCAATTGGGTTAAGATCTGGTGATTGACTTGGCCATTGCAGAATGTTCCACTTTTTTGCACTCATGAACTCCTGGGTAGCTTTGGCTGTATGCTTGGGGTCATTGTCCATCTGTACTATGAAGCGCCGTCCGATCAACTTTGTGGCATTTGGCTGAATCTGGGCTGAAAGTATATCCCGGTACACTTCAGAATTCATCCGGCTACTCTTGTCTGCTGTTATGTCATCAATAAACACAAGTGACCCAGTGCCATTGAAAGCCATGCATGCCCATGCCATCACGTTGCCTCCACCATGTTTTACAGAGGATATGGTGTGCCTTGGATCATGTGCCGTTCCTTTTCTTCTCCAAACTTTTTTCTTCCCATCATTCTGGTACAGGTTGATCTTTGTCTCATCTGTCCATAGAATACTTTTCCAGAACTGAGCTGGCTTCATGAGGTGTTTTCAGCAAATTTAACTCTGGCCTGTCTATTTTTGGAATTGATGAATGGTTGGATCTAGATGTGAACCCTTTGTATTTACTTTCATGGAGTCTTCTCTTTACTGTTGACTTAGAGACAGATACACCTACTTCACTGAGAGTGTTCTGGACTTCAGTTGATGTTGTGAACGGGTTCTTCTTCACCAAAGAAAGTATGCGGCGATCATCCACCACTGTTGTCATCCGTGGACGCCCAGGCCTTTTTGAGTTCCCAAGCTCACCAGTCAATTCCTTTTTTCTCAGAATGTACCCGACTGTTGATTTTGCTACTCCAAGCATGTCTGCAATCTCTCTGATGGATTTTTTCTTTTTTTTCAGCCTCAGGATGTTCTGCTTCACCTCAATTGAGAGTTCCTTAGACCGCATGTTGTCTGGTCACAGCAACAGCTTCCAAATGCAAAACCACACACCTGTAATCAACCCCAGACCTTTTAACTACTTCATTGATTACAGGTTAACGAGGGAGACGCCTTCAGAGTTAATTGCAGCCCTTAGAGTCCCTTGTCCAATTACTTTTGGTCCCTTGAAAAAGAGGAGGCTATACATTACAGAGCTATAATTCCTAAATCCTTTCTCCGATTTGGATGTGAAAACTCTCATATTGCAGCTGGGAGTGTGCACTTTCAGCCCATATCTATATATATAATTGCCTTATTCTGTCTGTCTGTCTGTCTGTCTGTCTGTCATGCTCCGAAATTGTGTCCTTACGGTGACACATAGCTGATTGGCCGCTGGGCTCGCCATGGCCCCGCCCCCCCACACGGATTGGCCTCTCGCCCCGGCTCTCTGCAGGCCCCGCCCCCCTCACGCAATGCACGCTCGCTCTGGCCCAACTGACACGGAGCCGCGACTCCCAGGTGAGTACACACACACACATCAGATCACACTCACTCTCACACTCACTCTCACACACACCTCCCACATCACAACATGCTGGGATATCACTTGCTTCTACACCGGCTCCGTCAGGATCCCGGCAGCGCCACACACATCTTGACGGAGGCCGTGAAAGCTGGTAACCATTATACACATCGGGTAACTAAGGTCCCTTAGTTACCCGATGTGTATCATAGTTACCAGTGTACACCGGCTCACACTCACACACACACACACCTCACACACACATCACATCGCATCCACACATCAAGGTCCTGCAGCGGCGGAAAATACAGACACATAACAGCACACACACATAACAGCACACACATAACAGCACACACATACACACAAATCAGATCACACTCACGCACACCTCACACATCACATCGCATCCACATACTCACAACATCCTGGGATATCGCTTGCTTCTCGGCGGCGATACTGTGCTGTTAGCTTCCAGGACCTGCGGGAGGATCACATGGCCAGAAGCATGTGATACCTCCGGATGTTGTGAGTATAAGCGCGTATGTGCGATATCGTCAGTGTCTGTGTGTGTGAGTGGATGCGATCGGGTGTGTGTGAGTGGATGCGATCGGGTGTGTGTGAGTGGATGCGATCGGGTGTGTGAGTGTCGGCAGAGGAGCACGGCGTGCTGGAGGAGGCTGGGAGCAGAGAGGCTGATCATGGGGAAGGCTGGGAGGAGAGAGGCTGATGCTGGGGGAGGCTGGGAGGGGGAGGCTGGGACGAGGGAGGCTGATGCTGGTGGAGGCTGATGCTTGGGGAGGCTGATGCTGGGGGAGGCTGGAAGGAGAGAGGCTAATGCTGGTGGAGGCTGATGCTTGGGGAGGCTGATGCTGGGGGAGACTGGGAGGGGAAGGCTGATGCTGAGGGAGGCTGGGAGGAAGGAGGCTGGGAGGAGAGAGGATGATCCTGGGGAAGGCTGGGAACGGGAGGCTGATGCTGAGGGAGGCTGGAAGGAGAGAGGCTGATGCTGGGGGAGGCTGGAAGGAGAGAGGCTGATGCTGGTGGAGGCTGATGCTTGGGGAGGCTGATGCTGGGGGAGACTGGGAGCGGAAGGCTGATGCTGAGGGAGGCTGGGAGGGGGAGGCTGGGAGGAAGGAGGCTGGGAGGAGAGAGGCTGATCCTGGGGAAGGCTGGGAAGGGGAGGCTGATGCTGGGGGAGGCTGGAAGGAGAGAGGCTGATGCATGGGGAGGCTGATGCTGGGGGAGACTGGGAGCGGAAGGCTGATGCTGAGGGAGGCTGGGAGGGGGAGGCTGGGAGGAAGGAGGCTGGGAGGAGAGAGGCTGATCCTGGGGAAGGCTGGGAAGGGGAGGCTGATGCTGAGGGAAGCTGGAAGGAGAGAGGCTGATGCTGGGGGAGGCTGGAAGGAGAGAGGCTGAGGCTGGGAGGAGAGAGGCTGATGCTGGGGAAGGCTGATGCTGAGGGAGGCTGGGAGGGGAAAGCTGATGCTGGGGAAGGCTGGGAGGACGGAGGCTGGGAGGAGAGAGGCTGATCCTGGGGAAGGCTGGGAGAGGGAGGCTGATGCTGGAGGAGGCTGGAAGGAGAGAGGCTGATGCTGGCGGAGGCTGATGCTGGGGGAGGCTGGAAGGAGAGAGGCTGATGCTGGTGGAGGCTGATGCTTTGGGAGGCTGGGAGAGGGAGGCTGATGCTGAGGGAGGCTGGCAGGAGGGAGGCTGGGAGAGGTAGGCTGAGAGAAGAGAGGCTGATGCACACACACACACACACACACACACACACACACACGCGCACTGCACAACACACCACACACACACACACACACTGGGAACCACAAACAACTGCCCTACACAGACACCCACACATACAGACAACGCTGCACACACACAACACCCAACACACAAACACCGCGGCACACACAAATATACGCACATACCGCACAACACACACATTGCACAAAACATACCTCCCCCCAAAACACACCACACACACACAAACCGCGCAACACACACACACAACGCTACAGACACACAGCGCTCCACAAACAACGCAACACACATACAACACCGCTCTCACCCCCCGCCACACCCAGACAACACCCAGAACATGTACAGCGCCTACACAAACACTTGGTAACTACACACAACAACATCTCTATATATATATATATATATATAACAAAAATCATACATGAACTACACAATACGTAAATTCTAGAATACCCGATGCGTAGAATCGGGCCACCTTCTAGTTATATATAATTGTATTTCTGAACATGTTTTTGTAAACAGCTAAAATAACAAAACTTGTGTCACTGTCCAAATATTTCTGGACCTAACTGTATATATATATATATATATATATACACATATATATTTATTTATTTATTTTTTCAATATATATATATATATATATATATATATATATATTTTGTTTATGTTTTCACAAATGATTTTTTACAAAGCATGGGGGACATTCCACATACATATAATTTTCATTTACGTATTCTGAAGATTTTTGCATAAACCGTACACACTGCTTTTTGTAACAATTGCTATCACTCATTCGCTGAACGCTCAACCCAGATATTCATTCTTACACCGCATTTTCTATTATAACACAGCACTCATGATTTTTATTTTATTTATTTTTACTTTTTATTTTTATTAGTAAAATAGCTTACACCCCCCTTTTATTTCCACTTTTTTCTTCACTACTACTTTTATAAAGACATTTTTTCTTTCTTTATTTTTAATGAAATTTTATAAAGCAACACCACCATTTTTTGCCACGAACACAATTTTTCTTGTCATTCATCCTGTTCACCCTTATTTTCACGGACGTGTGAAGGGGGCCTAAGAGGTAGTCACCCGAAATGGTCTTCCAACAGTCTTGAAGGGGTTCCCAGAGATGCTTAGCACTTGTAGACCCTTTTGCCTTCATCTTGATTGGTTTCAGGTCTGGTGACTGTGGAGGCCAGGTCGTCTTGCGTAGCACCCCATCACTCTCCTCCTTAGTCAAATAGCCCTTACACAGCCTGGAGGTGTGTTTGGGGTCATTATCCTGTCCAATCTACAATTTTCAGAGTCATGAAAATAAAGAAAACTCTTTGAATGAGAAAGTGTGTCCAAACATTTGGACTGTACTGTACATACATACATACACACACACAACACACACACACACACATTCAGCTTTATATATTAGATTTAGATTTTTCAGACAAAATAAACATATTTTACTTTTATGACTCTAAATCACCAGGCTCCTCACAGGCTTGATCCTAACCAATATGTTCTCCTATATAATTACTACTTGTCATCAATGTTAATAACAGGAGATGTCCCTCATGGTCACATATGTGACATCATCTAATACAGGTGGCCATTGTTACCTCACAGCGTGATGTCACAATGACTGAGAATCTATAGAAGTTGGTGTACAGGAGACAAATGCTCATTTCAGTAGATGAAGTTGAGGAGAGCAAAGGATCGAGGACACAGATGGTCATCTCAGAAGACAAACAGAGCAGAGGATCCAGGATTGAAGATACATTGTCATGTCTGGAGGTGAAGATAATGAGAGTGGACGATCGAGGATTGTGGACTCAGAGGTTCAAGTCAAGAGGTGAAGACAAAGAGGGCGGTGGATCCAGGATTGATGACTCATCTCAGAAGGTGAAGACGAGGAGAGTGGAGGATCCGGGATCAACAACACAGGTAAATGAGAAGCTTTACAGGGTTTTCAATCAGTTAAACTTGTGCCAACATGTACGCTTAGGCTATGTTCCCACAAGGAGTTTTTGGTGCTTTGATTAGAAGCAAAACCTGATCTTTTAGCAGTAAAAAACAAGCTGCGTTTTTGTGCTGAGTTTTTGCCACGTTTGTTACTGGGTTTTAAGTCTGTCATTTGTTTATAGTACATGTTAAATAAAGTTTCTTTCATTCACCAAAAAAGCGGCAAAAAACGCACCAAAAAATGCACTGCTGCGTTTTTTTACTCTCATGGCTTTCAATGGTGAAAAAAACAACAAAAACAAATGCTGAGAGAATAGGCATGCTGCTTCTTTACAAAACGCAGCATTTTGCCAGTTCAGTAAGGAAAAATAAAAGTCGGTGTGAGTCTGTGTGTGCAGGAGATTTCTGGAATCTCATAGGTTTTGCTAGTATGATAACAAGCAGTTTTTATTACCATGTATTTGCATAAAACAAATAAAACAAAATGCAAAAAAAAACCCCACCAAAAACAACCTGAGTGAACATAGCTTTACCCTCCAAATGTCCTGATTGTGGCTGTAACGCACTATACATTGCTTCAGTCTTTGCTGTTAGAATGTGTAGACTCGGGTGATGAAGGTTCTATGTGAGGTCACATGGCGGAATGTTGGACGCAGAGAGCTCCATGCAGCAAACATGGAGACATCTGTCGCGGTCGGGGAGGAGGGTGTCAGCACTGCGCTCACCCCTCTGCTCGGGTCCGGCTGCTGCTGCTCAGTGGTGGCTCGAGCGGTGGGCCGGATCCCGGGGGTCCTCGAGCGGCGCTCCTCGCCCGTGAGTGAAAGGGGATTGGGTGTTGGGATAAAGTCTATTGTCCGTGACGCCACCCACGGTTGTGGTGACTTGTTAGCACCACCGCTGCTCGGTGTGGGGAGCCCGGGAGTGATGGTGTGAAGCAGCAAGTTGTTGTGTTGCCCCTCCGTGGGTAGGGGTTGGTGATCCCGGGGCCCAGTGATGAGGTGGGAGATGTAGGGCTTGGTGGGCGCAGGGACGCGGGGGCAGCGCTGTGCCTTGCGGCACTGTGGTACTCACTCAGCCTGAGACGTTGACACAGTTCTCGGTAAAACACACGGCTGGAAAGACGGTTCCCACGGACGGCTGCACTTGCTTTCCCCAGTAGGTGACGGCGATGTCCCTTTTCCTACACCTGATGTTGTTGATGGTCTCGATGGGTTCCCACCGGTAACCCGCTCCCCGGCTTCAAGCTGGACCGGAGGAGCTCTACTCTTTGCCCGCAGGCGCTGGCCCTTAGAAACTGGTGCCCTGGCGGTGGCGGTGTCTCTACTGTAATGGTTGGGCTGTTGCCTTCAATCGGGACTTGGTTGTTGGGGGAATCTACGTCCCCTTCACTGACGGATTTGGCAAATTATGGCGACTCCTAGCCTTGCCGGGGTCTGAGAGGCCCCTGCCCTGGTGCTGACTGTCCTTTGTACACTGCTCCAGACTGCCGGGCCACCACCCGTCCGCGGTCCTTCCAGGAACTTCCAAACGGTCACCCCTCCGGACAATCACCGCCGTTGCTGACCTTGCTGACTCTGTCCTGCACACGGCTGGACCCACTTCAGGCTTTCTTACTGTCACTGCTCTTACTTTCCTCCTTTTCCACTTTACTTCCTTCACTTCACTACTTTCACTTCCTTAACTCATCTTAGCTGTTTACTCCTCACTCAAGCTCTCCCCTGAGCTGACTGCCTGGTTCTTCCAGCCTCCAGAGCTGTGTACTCCTCGGTGGGCGGAGCCAACCGCCTGGCCCACCCCCTGGTGTGAACATCAGCCCCTGGAGGAAGGCAACAAGGATTTTGGGTTAGCTTTGGTGTTCCTAACTGGGGTGTAGGGTGTGGTGGTGTGATGACCTGTGACCCCTGGCTTGCCCAGGGCGTCACATTACCCCTTAGCAAAATGCAGACCGTCCGCGGGCTGCCCGTCCAACACCGGTTTTATTTTTCTGAAAAGCATAAAAGGTAAACGGTAACATATTTACATTTTTAATAATTCTTCCCATAACGGGAGGCACATTTCTTAAACGTTGCATAACGGTTCACGGTTACGGTTTCCGCTCTCTCCCACCCAAGCAACCTGGCCCTGATGCTGCCCCTAAAACCCAGGCAGCACCCCTTGACCCAAGTCCAGCACAAGTCACCCGAGCGGGATCTGTCCTTCCCCTCCAGAGGGTAGCCACCGGTTCCTTTGGTGGCTGGGCCCCAGCCTGCTCTGCTGAGGGTCCTCCCTCCAACCTGCCTCTCCAGAGGCGGTAATTGCGGAAACGGTAACGGTAAACAACTTATTTACAAGCCACTTAACGTTTGTGGTTGCCCTGCAAGTTCACGGGCTTGTCCATGAGCAGTTCCTCATGCAAAACAACTTAAACGGTCCCCACGGGGACAACGGTGCCGGCTCCGGCCGGTTCAATCACTGGTAGACAATCTGGTTACTGTTCGGTAATCATCATTTTTCATCATTTTTCAAAACTTTCAAACAAACTTTTAAACACTTTTAAACATGAACTCAGTAGTGGCCCCAATGGGGGCTGTTGCAGCGGGCATCCGCTGCCCTACTCCGGACTTTCAGCTTCTTCCGAGGGAGGGGGTGCGGGACTCACCCTGCTCTCCTGGCTGCCCCGAAGTTTTACATCCAGGGCAAACCACCCTCTCTCTCCACAGTGCCGGGTATACTGGACGATGTCGCCCGGCATTAGATTACGGCCGGGATGTTCTTCAGGTAGGTGGGCATTCACATCCCGCCGGGCTACAAACACTTCGGCCTCCAGGCCCGGTTCATAGATAAACCCATAGCCCCGGTGGACATCAAACCGCCTCACCTGCCCCTAGTACAGCAGTCCCCGGACACGGAATTGTCATGATGTAATTTACCCTCTCACTGTATATGCTGTGATACTATGTCATGATATGTATATTTCCCTGGTTGTATTAGTTGTAATTCATGTATTTCCTTGGGCTCTCATACAATTGTAGTCTTGGCATCTAATGTGATTATGTAAATAGCCTGTCCTCTTCTTTCCAGAGTTGTGTATCTAATCTGTAATTGCATTGGCCAGTGAAGGAATAGTCATTGTTCTGCACAGCAGGGGATCCCTTCATCTACTGTGGCTGGCAGACATATTGGAGCCCTGTGATGGACCAAACCATTGATGATAGGATGTGTGACCCCTACCCCCTGAACAAACATGGTGGGCTGGTCAAGGAGCACAGACAATGCATTTCCCTTTTTGTAACTTCAGAGTGAGCTGGAACTAAGAGAAGAAGGAGCTCCAGCCTGGGTGGCTGTGGACACGGACGGAGCTAGGCCTGTGTGGCGGCCCGTGGGATTGTGTGGAACTCTTTGGACTACTGTAAGGACGATTGCTCTGTTATCCGGTCCGAGGATTGTCGGGAAGGGCCCCCGAATATGTTGTACGTGGACTTATCGTGTGCTGTTCCAGTGTTCTTGTGAATAAACCTGTTGGATCGTCCCTCGGCCTCGTCCATCCTTTGCTCTGTTGTACACTCCCGTCACAGGAATGTTGCTTGCCGGAGGTTCTCCTTTTCTCTAATGGCTCTGGCCACCAGCTCGGCCTTCTTTCTTTCCCGTTCACCGATCTCCAGGCCCAACGGTACCGGCTCCCTATCCCAATATGGCGCTGCTGCGAGCTCCGGCGCACGGGTCGGGCCCCGCGGGACATTCTGGACGTTGCCCACTGTCAGGAATCTGGGCGGCGTGTCCCGCGGTGTCTTGGCCTTGGGCGCGCTGCCTTACAGCAACAACCCGGCGCTACCTCAGCCGAGGTGTGGGGGATGGGCATAGGGGCTTTCCGCTGCTGGGCCTTCGGCTCGGAGCGGGTCATCAGCTCCGGCTCGGGGGACTTTTCATGGGATGCCTCCGGTTCTGTTTTTGGGACCTTCCATGGCAACACCTCCGGTCGACTACGGGCTCCGGCTACAGGTCGGCCCGCCTGGGCGGGGACGCTGGGTATTGCTACCGGTTGCGGTGGTAGCAGGCCTAGTGGCGGGGTCACAGCCTCCGAGACGGGTGGCGAGGGAGGCAACGGGGGGAGAGGGCTTGGACCGGGTCCCGCAGCCGCGATGACCGGCCCTTCCAGGGCATCGGGGCGTGGGTCACTCACCCTCCCTTCCTCCGCTCCCTCCTCGCGTCTCCGCACGGCCGCTATAACGTCCGCCATGTTGGCCTCCCACTCCTCCATGAGGCGCTGCATCTTGACCTGCAGCCTTAGGTAGAGCTGCGCGGTCCGGATTTCCACCCACGCCGCGGTTCCTGGCGCGGGGGCTACGGTGTCGCGGGACGGCATCCACATGTTGCTGACGGCTCTTCCCAGGAACAAGATGTCTGCAGAGTCCTGGCGTGTCCCTGCTTTTATAGCTGTGTTCACATGCAGCCAGCCACCATCGCGTCCCCCTTAGCTCTTTCCGGCCCCTCCTCTCTCGGGGCGGGGTTTTGGCGTTCGCGCCTCTGCTACTCGAGAAGACGCTCGAGCGGGAACTTTTCGCGCCAAAGATGGCGGCTTCTGAAATTTTTCTGCCGGATGCCTCCGGCGGTAACAAGGCGCACCTCTACCAGACGGCAGAGCGGTAAGATCCTGTTCGTGATGCCAAGTTGTCGCGGGCGGGGAGGAGGGTGTCAGCACTGCGCTCACCCCTCTGCTCGGGTCCGGCTGCTGCTGCTCAGTGGTGGCTCGAGCGGTGGGCCGGATCCCGGGGGTTCTCGAGCGGCGCTCCTCGCCCGTGAGTGAAAGGGGATTGGGTGTTGGGATAAAGTCTATTGTCCGTGACGCCACCCACGGTTGTGGTGATTTGTTGGCACCACCGCTGCTCGGTGTGGGGAGCCCGAGAGTAATGGTGTGAAGCAGCAAGTTGTTGTGTTGCCCCTCCGTGGGTAGGGGTTGGTGATCCCGGGGCCCAGTGATGATGTGGGAGATGCAGGGCTTGGTGGGCGCAGGGACGCGGGGGCAGCGCTGTGCCTTGCGGCACTGTGGTACTTGTGGAGACACGGGGCTCAGTGGGCGCTCTCGTCCACTAAAACCCGCCGCCTTTAGAAAGACAGCGTGGCTCAGGGCTCATCCCAACTGAACGCCGGCCTCCTTAACCGTGGGCGTAACACTACTCAGACAACACAGGGTTAGGGAACCACAATAATTCGACTTTATTGGATCCCCAAACAATTAACGGCACATAACGCATAACCAGCAAAACACACAAATGTAACAGGCAACAGAGTCTCACCCTTCGGCTGGCTCACCAGGGATTAGAATGTCCATGCCTCACAGGTTCCAAGCTGTCTGAGGTCTGCAAAGTCTGTAACAGGTGACTGAACTGTCCTCCTTAGGTAGTCCTGGTTTGATGATAAAATCCTGGCAGCCGGAGTCGAAATCCCTAGGCTGTGGATATGGTCTCCAAACGGGTCCGGAGTCCCTAGATTGAAGCCATAAGATATCCTGATCCTCTAGTCAGCTCCAAAGAGCTTAGACTGGATCCATCAGCATCCATCAACAACCCCTGGTGGCTTAAAGAAGTCCTTTTTATAGCCACAACCTTCCACTTGGATACACTGCGTCCTCATCAATTGGTTGGACAAGATTGCTTCTCCCATTGGAGGAATTTCAAGCTGCATGGACAATGTTCATTTAAATGATGTGCATAGAAAGACTGAGGGTGTACATGTAAACTGGGAGTCACCGACTAGACAATGGCTACTAAGGTAATTACATTATCAATACACAACTACAATACAATGGTTACTGGAAATGTCTGGAGAACAATACGTCTAGCTTTCAGTGGCCAACACAATTACATTGAGTCAACAAGAGTCTTGTAAAAACAATGAGGGACTTCTCCCCCATCTATAGACAATCTATCATGCTGTCTGGCTGGATTTTAAGAAACTTTAACCCATGAGAGTCCATGTCGTCACATTCCTCCCCCTTCTTAATATTAGCCAGACATGATAGGCTTCCGATCATCCTTCTCCTCTTGACGGCATTGTCCTTTTTAATGGTGAGGTCAGCAACAGAGGCTTGCATCTATACACCTCCCCCTGATTACCTCCCCCAAGTTGAGCAGCCATATTGTGGGCAAGCACTAATGTGGGGTCCATGTGTTGGGTCTGCACAAATCTCCCACTATCAATCCTCCCCCAGTCAATAGCCACAGTGTGGTTAGGCTTACTCACGGTTCTTGGCTCAGAAGTCGATGATGGAGACCGGGAATGCAAACCATCCCTGGAAAAGATGTTAGAAAGATCCACATCAGGGTCCTGCTTGGCTTGGAGGTGGGTGATGGCTTCTTCAAACTGACTGGCTAGTCCTTGTCCTAGGTCATTCTCCAAAATGACTGGTGTGAGCAGGTAATTCACAAGCCCCACTTTCACTTCCCTTTGAGTGGTATCCGAAACAACAGGCTTGGTGGGGCCATCTATGAAACCCACTTCAACTTCCTCCTGGCTAGTCCCTGAAACAACAGGTGTGGGGACGGTGTCCATAAGCTTCACATCAGCCTTGCTCTGGTCAGTCTCCACAATGTCAAAAATGGGGAGGCTGTTCACAATCCCCACATCGATCACTTCCTGGATGGTCCCCAAAATACCAGGTGTGGGGAGGCTATCCACAAGCTCCACCTCGACCTCTCCTTGGTCGGTTTTTAGGTCCAACTGCACACATGCCAGAGGGACGTCTGAGCGCTGGCCCTCAGCCAGGGAGATGGATAATTGGGAATCTGGTACAGGGTCTTTTGGAGAAACAATAACTGGGCTTACCAGAGTGATGGAAGATACAATGTCTCGAAGTCCCTGAGCCTGTATATCACCGACCTTAACCGTCTGGATGTGGGGATGAAGGTTGGCTGGTGTACGATGTCCGGCCTGCCGTAGGGTGTGGACTGGATAAACCACTTCCTCAACTATTGGTGTTTCTTGGGAGTAGCATTCCTCAGGTCTCGTTGGTTCATCTCGGCATATGTTGACTGGTTGGAGTGGCAGACAGGCTCCAAGCATGCGGCCTCGATTTTGGAGACAATCTTTATCTATATGTCCATTGCGCCCACATGTATAACAGCGCCATAGATTGGGCGAGTCACAGGCCCTGTTTGTAGTCCTTTGTTTTGGCGCAGCTTCTGCTGGGTAGCGGGACCATCCTTCTCGACCGGCTGGTGTTAGCAGTACTGCAGCTGGAATCCCATAAACATATTCCAGAACATAAGCCCTCTCTTCTCTTGAGGATCTAGGCCCCAATGCATCCAACAACGCTGTGGCTTGGACCATTTTGGACAAAGTTGATTCCCAATTGTCACTAGATCCATGATGTGGCACATAGTCTACATCCTCTGGGTCAATATCGGCGGGATCCTCATCGTCCTCTGCATCATTCTGGGCATCCCAACGGAGTAATTTGCGGATTAAGTCCGACCGAGTCTCAGCGCTCCAGCAGACAATCTCTCGCCTCCGGCACAGATCCTGCAGCATCCATTTACTGCAGCGGTCGTAACTCCTCTCTTGTCCTTGTCCCATGGCTGAGCTGGTGGGGTTGGACATGGCAGCGTCCGAAACCTGAATGCCTCCCCTATGGCCTGCTGGCTATGCTTATGTGCCTCCCTGGTTGTTGAGCCCTGGACGGTGTCCGAAAGCACCAGTCCACTGCAGCTCCCCTGGGTAAACCAGGCTGAGTAGTATCCCACTGCTGCCACCAATTGTGGAGACACGGGGCTCAGTGGGCGCTCTCGTCCACTAAAACCCGCCACCTTTAGAAAGACAGCGTGGCTCAGGGCTCATCCCAACTGAACGCCGGCCTCCTTAACCGTGGGCGTAACACTACTCAGACAACACGGGGTTAGGGAACCACAATAATTAGACTTTATTGGATCCCCAAACAATTAACGGCACATAACGCATAACCAGCAAAACACACAAATGTAACAGGCAACAGAGTCTCACCCTTCCGCTGGCTCACCAGGGATTAGAATGTCCATGCCTCACAGGTTCCAAGCTGTCTGAGGTCTGCAAAGTCTGTAACAGGTGACTGAACTGTCCCAACCTGCGTGTCCTCCTTAGGTAGTCCTGGTTTGATGGTAAAATCCTGGCAGCCGGTGTCGAAATCCCTAGGCTGTGGATATGGTCTCCAAACGGGTCCGGAGTCCCTAGATTGAAGCCATAAGATATCCTGATCCTCTAGTCAGCTCCAAAGAGCTTAGACTGGATCCATCAGCATCCATCAACAACCCCTGGTGGCTTAAAGAAGTCCTTTTTATAGCCACAACCTTCCACTTGGATACACTGCGTCCTCATCGATTGGTTGGACAAGATTGCTTCTCCCATTGGAGGAATTTCAAGCTGCATGGACAATGTTCATTTAAATGATGTGCATAGAAAGACTGAGGGTGTACATGTAAACTGGGAGTCACCGCCTAGACAATGGCTACTAAGGTAATTACATTATCAATACACAACTACAATACAATGGTTACTGGAAATGTCTGGAGAACAATACGTCTAGCTTTTAGTGGCCAACACAATTACATTGAGTCAACAAGAGTCTTGTAAAAACAATGAGGGACTTCTCCCCCATCTATAGACAATCTATCATGCTGTCTGGCTGGATTTTAAGAAACTTTAACCCATAAGAGTCCATGTCGTCACAGTACTCACTCAGCCTGAGACGTTGACACAGTTCTCGGTAAAACACACGGCTGGAAAGACGGTTCCCACAGACGGCTGCACTTGCTTTCCCCAGTAGGTGACGGTGATGTCCCTTTTCCTGCACCTGATGTTGTTGATGGTCTCGATGGGTTCCCACCGGTAACCCGCAACCCGGCTTCAAGCTGGACCGGAGGAGCTCTACTCTTTGCCCGCAGGCGCTGGCCCTTAGAAACTGGTGCCCTGGTGTGAACATCAGCCCCTGGAGGAAGGCAACAAGGATTTTGGGTTAGCTTTGGTGTTCCTAACTGGGGTGTAGGGTGTGGTGGTGTGATGACCTGTGACCCCTGGCTTGCCCAGGGCGTCACACATCCACTTGGAGATAATAATATTTATATAGTGCTATCAATTCCACAGCATTTTACATACATTGGCAACACTGTCCCAATTGGGGTTCACAATCTAAATTCCCTATCAGTATGTTATTGGAGTGTGGGAAACCGGAGGAAACCCACGCAAGCACGGGAAGAACATACAAACTCCTTGCAGATGTTGTCCTTAGTGGGACTTGAACCCAGGACCCCAGCGCTGCAGTCACCGTGCCACCCATACATCAAATAAGTTTCTGTGACAACCATTTTTAACATGATAAAAAATACCAGTTTTCTAAAATAGATTTGTTTTACTTGACTTGAATTATTTGACACATTGACCTGATCTAACATTGGAAGTGCATTGCCATGCTTAAACACTTGCACTGGCATAATATTGCCGCACATTTATCATTAAGGTGCAAAATTGAAAAAATATGGATTGGCAGGTTTTGAAGTGAGTGATACAGAAAAATGTGGAGCAAATTCCGCCATTTTAGATCACTGGGACCATTACAATTTGGAATGTTGTAACGTCTGCATTGTAATATGTCATTATAATCTGAAGAATTGGTAGGTGGGGGATGGTTATCCATTATTTGTTCTCACGTATGTGCACATATGGAGCATCTAGTCACAATCTAATTTAAGGACCTCAGATCACATATAAACACAACCAATTGAAGTCCATCTTCCATTTTTACATTAGTCTTCCGAATTCTAGGGCTTTGTCTGACCCTTTCTTTTTTTCTTTTTTTCCAGGGAGTATATCGGGATCTAGAAAGGAAGACTGAAGAATTTAGAAAGGGCCATTATATTGATTAGTGTTAGATTATAGGACTACCGGTATATTGTATTTGGTGCCTTATGTGTCATCACACACTGACTATATAGTACAAAATCTGGAATCTGTTTTATGGTATTCTATTACAGCCATTACTCTGTTTTCCTATACGGGAAGTTGACATCACCATGCATAAAGAATCCCTATCCATCTGCATGTTCAGAAAGATGTTACATTTTGGCATCTGGGCATTGCACCAATAGAACCTGGACCTTGGATTGGTCTACATACAAGTTGATTGTCTCTATATGCCCTTAACATTTGATGGGATGCAGGTCTGTATTGTAAAAATGTCTCCTATCATGTTCCCTATTTTGTTATCATTTCCACATCCTGGTCCCCATCTTGGACATCATAACAAACGTGCACTTTTTTGTTTAATTTACACATTGGACCATAGGAAAAATGACACTACAGCTACAGAGGTGACCGTCTGATAGCCCAGCTCGACTATCCATCTCTACTGAAGACCCTTTCAGCTTTTTGTGAGTTGGGTGGAGGACATCATCTCTGAAAATAGGGTCCCACAGCTGCACCCCATCAGTGTGAGCAGGACTCTTGGAACTCTTAGAAGAGTCAATGCCCTGAGACCATGGGGGGCGCTTAGCCCCCTCTCTTCGTCACTGAGGATGATTTCATTTTTCAGGGATTAGAAAGGGTGGTCCTTGTGGTGGACTGCAGGTATGGAGAGCTGTTGTCATCGTATTAGATAGATAAGAATGATTATATGTATTGTAGAAATGTCTCCTATCATGTTCCCTAATTTTTTATTATGTCCACATCCTGGTCCCCATCTTGGACATCATAACAAACGTGCACTTTTTTGTTTAATTTACACATTGGACCATAGGAAAAATGACACTACAGCTACAGAGGTGACCGTCTGATAGCCCAGCTCGACTATCCATCTCTACTGAAGACCCTTTCAGCTTTTTGAGAGTTGGGTGGAGGACATCATCTCTGAAAATAGGGTCCCACAGCTGCACCCCATCAGTGTGAGCAGGACTCTTAGAAGAGTCAATGCTCTGAGACCATGGGGGGCGCTTAGCCCCCTCTCTTCGTCAGTGAGGATGATTTCATTTTTCAGGGATTAGAGAGGGTGGTCCTTGTGGTGGACTGCAGGTATGGAGAGCTGTTGTCATCGTATTAGATAGATAAGAATGATTATATGTATTGTAGAAATGTCTCCTATCATGTTCCCTAATTTTTTATTATGTCCACATCCTGGTCCCCATCTTAAACATCATAACAAACGTGCACTTTTTTGTTTAATTTACACATTGGACCATAGGAAAAATGACACTACAGCTACAGAGGTGACCGTCTGATAGCCCAGCTCGACTATCCATCTCTACTGAAGACCCTTTCAGCTTTTTGAGAGTTGGGTGGAGGACATCATCTCTGAAAATAGGGTCCCACAGCTGCACCCCATCAGTGTGAGCAGGACTCTTAGGACTCTTAGAAAAGTCAATGCTCTGAGACCATGGGGGGCGCTTAGCCCCCTCTCTTCATCACTGAGGATGATTTCATTTTTCAGGGATTAGAGAGTGTGGTCCTTGTGGTGGACTGCAGGTATGGAGAGCTGTTGTCATCGTATTAGATAGATAAGAATGATTATATGTATTGTAGAAATGTCTCCTATCATGTTCCCTAATTTTTTATTATGTCCACATCCTGGTCCCCATCTTAAACATCATAACAAACGTGCACTTGTTTGTTTAATTTACACATTGGACCATAGGAAAAATGACACTACAGCTACAGAGGTGATCGTCTGATAGCCCAGCTCGACTATCCATCTCTACTGAAGACCCTTTCAGCTTTTTGAGAGTTGGGTGGAGGACATCATCTCTGAAAATAGGGTCCCACAGCTGCACCCCATCAGTGTGAGTAGGACTTTTAGGACTCTTAGAAGAGTCAATGCTCTGAGACCATGGGGGGCGCTTAGCCCCCTCTCTTCGTCACTGAGGATGATTTAATTTTTCAGGGATTAGAGAGGGTGGTCCTTGTGGTGGACTGCAGGTATGGAGAGCTGTTGTCATCGTATTAGATAGATAAGAATGATTATATGTATTGTAGAAATGTCTCCTATCATGTTCCCTAATTTTTTATTATGTCCACATCCTGGTCCCCATCTTGGACATCATAACAAACGTGCACTTTTTTGTTTAATTTACACATTGGACCATAGGAAAAATGACACTACAGCTACAGAGGTGACCGTCTGATAGCCCAGCTCGACTATCCATCTCTACTGAAGACCCTTTCAGCTTTTTGAGAGTTGGGTGGAGGACATCATCTCTGAAAATAGGGTCCCACAGCTGCACCCCATCAGTGTGAGCAGGACTCTTAGGACTCTTAGAAGAGTCAATGCTCTGAGACCATGGGGGGCGCTTAGCCCCCTCTCTTCGTCACTGAGGATGATTTCATTTTTCAGGGATTAGAGAGGGTGGTCCTTGTGGTGGACTGCAGGTATGGAGAGCTGTTGTCATCGTATTAGATAGATAAGAATGATTATATGTATTGTAGAAATGTCTCCTATCATGTTCCCTAATTTTTTATTATGTCCACATCCTGGTCCCCATCTTGGACATCATAACAAACGTGCACTTTTTTGTTTAATTTACACATTGGACCATAGGAAAAATGACACTACAGCTACAGAGGTGACCGTCTGATAGCCCAGCTTGACTATCCATCTCTACTGAAGACCCTTTCAGCTTTTTGTGAGTTGGGTGGAGGACATCATCTCTGAAAATAGGGTCCCACAGCTGCACCCCATCAGTGTGAGCAGGACTCTTAGGACTCTTAGAAGAGTCAATGCTCTGAGACCATGGGGGGCGCTTAGCCCCCTCTCTTCGTCACTGAGGATGATTTCATTTTTCAGGGATTAGAGAGGGTGGTCCTTGTGGTGGACTGCAGGTATGGAGAGCTGTTGTCATCGTATTAGATAGATAAGAATGATTATATGTATTGTAGAAATGTCTCCTATCATGTTCCCTAATTTTTTATTATGTCCACATCCTGGTCCCCATCTTGGACATCATAACAAACGTGCACTTTTTTGTTTAATTTACACATTGGACCATAGGAAAAATGACACTACAGCTACAGAGGTGACCGTCTGATAGCCCAGCTCGACTATCCATCTCTACTGAAGACCCTTTCAGCTTTTTGAGAGTTGGGTGGAGGACATCATCTCTGAAAATAGGGTCCCACAGCTGCACCCCATCAGTGTGAGCAGGACTCTTAGAAGAGTCAATGCTCTGAGACCATGGGGGGCGCTTAGCCCCCTCTCTTCGTCACTGAGGATGATTTCATTTTTCAGGGATTAGAGAGGGTGGTCCTTGTGGTGGACTGCAGGTATGGAGAGCTGTTGTCATCGTATTAGATAGATAAGAATGATTATATGTATTGTAGAAATGTCTCCTATCATGTTCCCTAATTTTTTATTATGTCCACATCCTGGTCCCCATCTTAAACATCATAACAAACGTGCACTTTTTTGTTTAATTTACACATTGGACCATAGGAAAAATGACACTACAGCTACAGAGGTGACCGTCTGATAGCCCAGCTCGACTATCCATCTCTACTGAAGACCCTTTCAGCTTTTTGAGAGTTGGGTGGAGGACATCATCTCTGAAAATAGGGTCCCACAGCTGCACCCCATCAGTGTGAGCAGGACTCTTAGGACTCTTAGAAAAGTCAATGCTCTGAGACCATGGGGGGCGCTTAGCCCCCTCTCTTCATCACTGAGGATGATTTCATTTTTCAGGGATTAGAGAGTGTGGTCCTTGTGGTGGACTGCAGGTATGGAGAGCTGTTGTCATCGTATTAGATAGATAAGAATGATTATATGTATTGTAGAAATGTCTCCTATCATGTTCCCTAATTTTTTATTATGTCCACATCCTGGTCCCCATCTTGGACATCATAACAAACGTGCACTTTTTTGTTTAATTTACACATTGGACCATAGGAAAAATGACACTACAGCTACAGAGGTGACCGTCTGATAGCCAAGCTCGACTATCCATCTCTACTGAAGACCCTTTCAGCTTTTTGAGAGTTGGGTGGAGGACATCATCTCTGAAAATAGGGTCCCACAGCTGCACCCCATCAGTGTGAGCAGGACTCTTAGGACTCTTAGAAGAGTCAATGCTCTGAGACCATGGGGGGCGCTTAGCCCCCTCTCTTCGTCACTGAGGATGATTTCATTTTTCAGGGATTAGAGAGGGTGGTCCTTGTGGTGGACTGCAGGTATGGAGAGCTGTTGTCATCGTATTAGATAGATAAGAATGATTATATGTATTGTAGAAATGTCTCCTATCATGTTCCCTAATTTTTTATTATGTCCACATCCTGGTCCCCATCTTGGACATCATAACAAACGTGCACTTTTTTGTTTAATTTACACATTGGACCATAGGAAAAATGACACTACAGCTACAGAGGTGACCGTCTGATAGCCCAGTTCGACTATCCATCTCTACTGAAGACCCTTTCAGCTTTTTGAGAGTTGGGTGGAGGACATCATCTCTGAAAATAGGGTCCCACAGCTGTACCCCATCAGTGTGAGCAGGACTCTTAGGACTCTTAGAAGAGTCAATGCTCTGAGACCATGGGGGGCGCTTAGCCCCCTCTCTTTGTCACTGAGGATGATTTCATTTTTCAGGGATTAGAGAGGGTGGTCCTTGTGGTGGACTGCAGGTATGGAGAGCTGTTGTCATCGTTTTAGATAGATAAGAATGATTCTATGTATTGTAGAAGTGTCTGCTATCATGTTCCCTAATTTTTTATTATGTCTATGTCGCGGGCGGGGAGGAGGGTGTCGGCACACTACGCTCACCCCTTCTGCTCGGGTCCGGCAGCTGCTCAGTGGTGGCTCGAGCTGTGGGCCGGATCCCGGGGTTTCTCGAGCGACACTCCTCGCCCGTGAGTGAAAGGGGTTTGTGGTTGGGTGTGGGGGATTGTTATAGTTCGTGACGCCACCCACGGTTGTGGTGATTTCACCACCGCTGCTCAATTCGGGGGTCCCGGGGATGGTGATGCGGAGCAGCCAGGTGTTGTGTTGTCCCTCCGTGGGTAGGGGTTGGTGATCCCGGGGCCCGGTGGTGGAGAAGGAGGTGCGGGGCCTGGTGGGAGCAGGGACGCGGGGGGCAGCGCTGTGCCTTGCGGCACTGTGGTACTCACTCAGCCTGAAACATGGACACAGTTTGTACGGTAAACCAAACGGCTGGTAGGACGGTCCCACAGACGGCTGCACCTGCACTCCCGGTAGGTGACGGTGATGTCCCTCTTCCTTGCACCTATGTTTGACTGGTGGTAGCGGTGGATTCCCTCCGGTTACCCGGTCCCCGACTGCAATCTGGGCCGGAGGAGCTCTACACTTTGCCCGCAGGCGCTGGCCCTGAGAAACTGGTGCCGTGGCGGTGGCGGTGTCTCTCTGCTTCAGGTTGGGCTGTTGCCTTCAATCGGGACTTGGTTGTTGGGGGATCTACGTCCCCTTCACTGACGGATTCGGCAAATTTGGCGACTCCTAGCCTTGCCGGGGTCCGAGAGGCCCCTGCCCTGGTGCTGACTGTCCTTCGGAACACTGCTCCAGACCACCGGGCACACAGCCAACGGGGTCCTTCCAGGAACTTCCAAACGGTCCCCCTCCAGACAGTCACCGCCGTCGCTGACCTTGCTGATCTGGCCCTACACAAAGCTGGACCCTTCAGGCTTTCCTTCCTTCTTGTCACCTCACTTGCTTTCCTCCTTTACCACTTTCTTACTTTCACTACTTTCACTTAGTTGTTTACTCCTTCACTCCCCTAACTGTTCTGCCTGGTTTCTCCCGCCTCCAGAGCTGTGACCTCCTTGGTGGGCGGAGCCAACCGCCTGGCCCACCCCCTGGTGTGAATCATCAGCCTCTGGAGGAAGGCAACAAGGATTTCTGGTTAGCATTGATGTGCCTACCTGGAGTGTGGGGTGTGGTGGTGTTGTGACCTGTGACCCCTGGCTTGCCCAGGGCGACACATTCCCCCTTAGCAAAATGCAGAGCGTCCGCGGGCTGCCGTCCTACACCGGTTTTATTTTTCTTAAAAAGGGGGTAACAAGGTTAAGCAAACATGAATAACATTTTTAATAACTCTTCCCAAAACGGGAGGCACATTTACTTTTAACGTTGCAACGGTTTACGGTTACGGTTTCCGCTCTCTCCCACCCAAGCAACCTGGCCCTGATGCTGCCCCTAAAGCCCAGACAGCACCCCTTGACCCACAGTCCAGCACAAGTTACCCGAGCGGGATCTGTCCTTCCCCTCCAGAGGGTAGCCACCGGTTCCTTTGGTGGCTGGGCCCCAGCCTGCTCTGCTCAGGGCCCTCCCTCCAACCTGCCTCTCCGGAGGCGGCATTGCGGAAACGGTAACGGTAACCAACATATTTACAAGCCACTTAACGTTTGTGGTGCCCTGCAAGTTCACGGGCTTGTCCATGGATAGTCCTCCATGCAAAACTTTAAACGGTCCCCACGGGGACAACGGTGCCGGCTCCTGCCGGTTCAATCACAAGCAAAGCAGGTGAAACTTCGGTAATTTTCATTTTCCTTATCATTCTTTCCAAAACTTTTAAACAAACAACAACTCCAGTGGTGGTCCCAACGGGGACGGTGCAACGGGCATCCGCTGCCCTACTCCGGTCCTTCTGCTGCTTCATCCGAGGGAGGGGGTGCAGAGCTCACCCTGCTCTCATTGCTGCCCCTGAGCTTCACATCCAGGGCAAACCACCCCCTCTCTCCGCAGTGTCGGGTATACCGCACCATGTCTCCCGGCATGAGGTTACGGCCAGGATGCTCCTCGGGCAGGTGGGCATTCACATCCCGCCGGGCGACAAACACTTCGGCCTCCAGGCCCGGCTCATATATAAATCCATAGCCCCGGCGGACATCAAACCGCCTCACCTGCCCTTCATACAACGGGCCCCGGACACGGAAGGTCGCCTGCCGAAGATTTTCCTTCTCCCGAATGGCTCGGGCCACCAGCTCGGCTTTCCTTCTCTCCCTCTCCGCGATCTCCAGGCCCAGCTTTGTCGGCTCCCTGTCCCAATATGGCGCTGCTGCCAGCGCCGGCGCACGAGTCGGGCCCCGCGGGACATCCAGAACGTTACCCACTGTCAGGAAGGTGGGTGGCGTATCCCGCGGTGTCATGGCCTTGGGCGCTGCCTTGCAGCAACAACCCGGCGCCACCTCAGCCGAGGTGTGGGGGATGGGCACAGGGGCTTTCCGCAGCTGGGCCCTCGGCTCGGAGCGGGTCATCGGCTCCGGCTCGGGAAACTGCTCGGGGACTTTCTCTGGTACAATCTTCGGGCCCTTCCATGGCAACACCTCCGGTTTGCTACGGGCTCCGGCTACAGGTCGGTCCGCTGGGGCAGACGGGCTGGGTATCGCTACCGGTTGCGGTGGTAGCGGGCCTAGTGGCGGGGTCACGGCCCCCGAGACGGGTGGCGAGGGAGGCAACGGGGGAGAGGGCTTGGACCGGGTCCCTCAGCCGCAGCGACCGGTCCCTCCGGGACATAGGGGCGTGGGTCACTCACCCTCCCTTCCTCCGCTCCCTCCTCGCGTCTCCGCACGGTGGCTATAACATCCGCCATGTCGGTCTCCCACTCCTCCAAGAGGAGCTGCATTTTGACCTGCAGCCTTAGATGGAGCTGCGCGGTCCGGATTTCCACCCACGCTGCGGTTCCCGGCGCGGGGGCCACGGTGTTTCGGGACGGCATCCACATGGTGTCTTTCTCTCTTTCTTCCAGGAACGGTATGCTTGCAGGGTCCTGGCGTCCCTGCTTTTATAGCCGCGACTACATGCAGCCAGCTGCCATCGCGTCCCCCTTAGCTCTTTTCGGCCCCTCCTCTCTTGGGGCGGGGTTTTGGCCTTCGCGCCTCTACTGCTCGAGAAGACGCTCGAGCGGGAACTCTTCGCGCCAAAGATGGCGGCTTCTGAAATTTTTCTGCCGGATACCTTCGGCAGTAACAAGGCGCACCTCTACCAGACGGCAGAGCGGTAAGATCCTGTTCGTGACGCCAAGTTGTCGCGGGCGGGGAGGAGGGTGTCGGCACACTACGCTCACCCCTTCTGCTCGGGTCCGGCAGCTGCTCAGTGGTGGCTCGAGCTGTGGGCCGGATCCCGGGGTTTCTCGAGCGACACTCCTCGCCCGTGAGTGAAAGGGGTTTGTGGTTGGGTGTGGGGGATTGTTATAGTTCGTGACGCCACCCACGGTTGTGGTGATTTCACCACCGCTGCTCAATTCGGGGGTCCCGGGGATGGTGATGCGGAGCAGCCAGGTGTTGTGTTGTCCCTCCGTGGGTAGGGGTTGGTGATCCCGGGGCCCGGTGGTGGAGAAGGAGGTGCGGGGCCTGGTGGGCGCAGGGACGCGGGGGGCAGCGCTGTGCCTTGCGGCACTGTGGTACTCACTCAGCCTGAAACATGGACACAGTTTGTACGGTAAACCAAACGGCTGGTAGGACGGTCCCACAGACGGCTGCACCTGCACTCCCGGTAGGTGACGGTGATGTCCCTCTTCCTTGCACCTATGTTTGACTGGTGGTAGCGGTGGATTCCCTCCGGTTACCCGGTCCCCGACTGCAATCTGGGCCGGAGGAGCTCTACACTTTGCCTGCAGGCGCTGGCCCTGAGAAACTGGTGCCGTGGCGGTGGCGGTGTCTCTCTGCTTCAGGTTGGGCTGTTGCCTTCAATCGGGACTTGGTTGTTGGGGGATCTACGTCCCCTTCACTGACGGATTCAGCAAATTTGGCGACTCCTAGCCTTGCCGGGGTCCGAGAGGCCCCTGCCCTGGTGCTGACTGTCCTTCGGAACACTGCTCCAGACCACCGGGCACACAGCCAACGGGGTCCTTCCAGGAACTTCCAAACGGTCCCCCTCCAGACAGTCACCGCCGTCGCTGACCTTGCTGATCTGGCCCTACACAAAGCTGGACCCTTCAGGCTTTCCTTCCTTCTTGTCACCTCACTTGCTTTCCTCCTTTACCACTTTCTTACTTTCACTACTTTCACTTAGTTGTTTACTCCTTCACTCCCCTAACTGTTCTGCTTGGTTTCTCCCGCCTCCAGAGCTGTGACCTCCTTGGTGGGCGGAGCCAACCGCCTGGCCCACCCCCTGGTGTGAATCATCAGCCTCTGGAGGAAGGCAACAAGGATTTCTGGTTAGCATTGATGTGCCTACCTGGAGTGTGGGGTGTGGTGGTGTTGTGACCTGTGACCCCTGGCTTGCCCAGGGCGACACATCTACATCCTGGTCCCCATCTTGGACATCATAACAAACGTGCACTTTTTTGTTTAATTTACACATTGGACCATAGGAAAAATGACACTACAGCTACAGAGGTGACCGTCTGATATCCCAGCTCGACTACCCATCTCAACTGAAGATCCTTTCAATTTTTTGAGAGTTGGGTGGAGGACATCATCTCTGAAAATAGGGTCCCACAGCTGCACCCCATCAGTGTGAGCAGGACTCTTAGGACTCTTAGAAGAGTCAATGCTCTGAGACCATGGGGGGCGCTTAGCCCCCTCAATTCGTCACTGAAGATGATTTCATTTTTCAGGGATTAGAGAGGGTGGTCTTTGTGGTGGGATGCAGGTCTGGACAGCTGTTGTCATCCTATTACATAGATACCAATGAATGTATGTATTGTAGAAATGTCTCCTATCATGTTCCCCAATTTTTTATTATGTCCACATCCTGGTCCCCATCTTGGACATCATAACAAACATGCACTTTTTTGTTTAATTTAGACATTGGACCATAGGAAAAATGACACTACAGCTACAGAGGTGACCGTCTGATAGCCCAGCTCGACTGTCCATCTCTACTGAAGACCCTTTCAGCTTTTTGAGAGTTGGGTGGAGGACATCATCTCTGAAAATAGGGTCCCACAGCTGCACCCCATCAGTGTGAGCAGGACTCTTAGGACTCTTAGAAGAGTCAATGCTCTGAGACCATGGGGGGCGCTTAGCCCCCTCTCTTCGTCACTGAGGATGATTTCATTTTTCAGGGATTAGAGAGGGTGGTCCTTGTGGTGGACTGCAGGTATGGAGAGCTGTTGTCATCGTATTAGATAGATAAGAATGATTCTATGTATTGTAGAAATGTCTCCTATCATGTTCCCTAATTTATTATTATGTCCACATCCTGGTCCCCATCTTGGACATCAGAACAAACAGTATTTAAACAACAGGCCTAAACACATCCTATACTGCAACTGGCCTAATACCATTTCTTCTGTTGGCTAGTTTATGAATGCCACATAAGGCTTCTGATATAATATCACTGTGCTATAGTTCTTTAAGTTAGTTGTAGTATAGCCTTGGTCCAGGGTTCTTGAACTGATTGCCTTTTCTCGGGGTCAAGAAGGAATTTTTTCCCTGTCGTGTCCAGGTTTTTTGCCTTCTTCTGGATCAATGGCTTTAGGTATAGGTAGAGACTGTATTTAATAAAGTGTTCAAAAATGAATGATCTGTCTTCTCATTTCTTTATATTTTATATCAGTTATTTGTATACATTAATTCTCAATTTTATATTCCAGAAATTTTTATTAATTTTAAAGGGGTAGAATAATACAGGAAAGGAAAGGAATTATCAGTTAAAACATATTTTTTCAATGCCAAATTCTTGAAGGAAAGTGGGTGGGAATGGAAGGAGGGAAGGGAAATGGGAAGAACTTTAATAAGGAAGGAGAGGAGAGGGAAGGGAATGGAGGATCAAGCTGCGTAACACATTCTTAATCATAACTGTAAAAGCCTAAAATGTTGATAAATAGCAATGTATTAAAATATAACTTGTAGTAAAAAAAAGAAAACAGAGAAGAGAGAATTAATAGAGAAGTAAGTCTAGAATCGGAAAGAAAGAAGGGAGAGAGCATCCTGAAAGAAAGGGGAAGCTTCTTAAAAATATCAAGGGAATATATTTGTCCAAGCCTGCCATCTGCAGCAATATGAAGGATAAGTGTTGTTAACTGTGGCATGACACATTTCATAATAGTTGTGGGGACTTATTTACATGGGAGAGATTTTATTCAGTTTGGAAGGCGTATAATAATACGTAATACCATCTAGAGAAAAGCTTAAAATGTGGTTCAAAAAGATTAGTGCAACTACTTGATCGGTAAGCCCATTTAAGGCTATTCTGCCAATTAGTTTCTGAGAAAACTTTACAAAGATCTCTTTTCCAATTAAGAGCATGTGATGATTTCACAAATTGGAGATCTTCATTAAAGATATCGTAAAAATTCCTGGTTTTCCACAGAATAGAGCTGTCTGGATTAGAAAAAAGGGAATTCACAGATGAAGGTATATGTTTACTTTTTATCAAGTTATGGGTGGCGTTTTTAATGGACAAGAATGAGAGAAAGTCTGAATTCAACAAGGCAAATTTCTGTTTTAATTTCTGGAAGGAGGTAAAATCGGACTCTTCAAAGAAATCTCCAACCTTTTTGATGCCCCTGTCTATCCATGCTTTGGGAGCTTTGAGATCCGAGAATTCCTCAACAATCGAAACAGAATGATCTTTAATACTGTCAATTTTTAAAGAATGGGACTTTGGACTTCTAGTGGCAAATTTCTTCCAGGCGAAGATGGCGGCCGAAATAGTTGGGTGTTTGGGGAGAGGAAGGAAAGGATTAATTATATGGTGGAGAATTAAACTAGGAAGGGAGGAATATTTGTTTTAGGTGAGTTTGAGGTCAATCCAGGCCAACTCTGAATTGTTGACAATCCAGTCTCTACTATTATTGATTAAATAAGAGTGGTAATATGCTATTATATTGAGAACATCGAATCCACCTCTAATTTTACATTTAAAAAGAAGATTCTTTTGTACCCTGGTTTTTTTATTGTTCCAGATAAATCTATTAAGGAGATTTTGAAGTTGATTAAGAAACTTAAGAGGAATAATTAGGGGAATGGCTCTAAGAATATATAAAAGTGTGGGAAGGGAAATCATTTTAAATGAGGTAATTCTTCCTAACCATGACAGATCTTCTTTAGAGAAGTTTTTGAAATCTTTTTCTAGAGATTTGATGATACTTTCCAAATTTACATTAATTAAGGAATAAAGTTGAGCGCGGTTCGTGGTTCGCAGTTCGCTGTTCGAGTGATTTTGGGGGGGTGTTCTAGATAGAACTAGAACTCGAGCTTTTTGCTAAAAGTTCGGCAGCTCGAGTTACGTTCGAGAACGGTTCTATCAGCAAAAAGCCTAGCTAATTACTAGCTGGCTTTTCACTGTAATGTCTGTGATTCACACTATTATCAAATTTCAGCGTATAGTGTGCGGGGGGGACGGGTTTTAGATCAGTGCTGCTGGGATAATGGCGATCGTCATTTTTTTTTTCTAAGCGTGCGTGTAGTGGGGCGGGCCAGCATGTCAGCCAATCCCAGACACACACACGGCTAAGTGGACTTTTTGCCAGACAAGCAAGGGCATGTGTCATCGGCTGTCCATGTCACATGTCCTTGCATTATAAATACGGACATTTTCCCTCAGGACGCCATTATCTGCCTTCTGCATCTGGGTGTCAGTCACCGCTCACGCAGCTCCGGTCGCCAGTCCTGCTGTGTACGCTATACACACAGCGCTCTACAGATTAGAGACAGAAGTTTATTTCAGCCCTTTTCAGGGCTAGTTTCATCTTGCTCAGAGCCATAGGTGACAGTCAGGTCCGTGGAAATGCTGTATACAGCTTCAGATAACAGCGTCTGTGTACCTAAGCTCAGGGAATTCCTTGCTGCATTTCACCATTAGGAGGGATAGAAAGTGAGGCTTCCTTTCCTCTACAGTGACCCACAACCCGGCCACTGTACCCTCCTGCACATTTTAGCAAAGCCATTTAAATTGAAAAGAGTGCTGCCAGTTAGTGCCATCCAAAGAGTGGCTGCTGTACTCCATTATTGTGCCACTTTTGCCAAGTAAGTCCCAACACCTCTGCATTCTCCCCTCCTGCACATTTTAGCAAAGCCATTTTAATTGAAAAGAGTGCTGCCAGTTAGTGGCATCCAAAAAGTGGCTGCTGTACTCCATTATTGTGCCACTTGTGCCAAGCAAGTCCCACCCTCTCTACATTCTCCCCTCCTGCACATTTTTACTAAGCTATTATAATAGCAAAAACTGCTGAAAATTAGTGGCATCCAAAAAGTGGCTGTTGTACTCCATTAGTGTCCCACTGGTGCCCAGCAATTGCCAACACCTCTGCATTCCACCCTCCTGCTCATTTTTACTAAGCTATTATAATAGAAAAAACTGCTGAAAATTAGTGGCATCCAAAAAGTGGCTGTTGTGCTCCATTAGTGTCCCACTGGTGCCAAGCAATTTCCAGCACCTCTGCATTCTACCCTCCTGCTCATTTTTACTAAGCTATTATAATAGCAAACACTGCTGAAACTTAATGTCATCCAAAAATTGGCTGTTGTACTCCATTAGTGTCCCACTGGTGCCAAGCAATTTCCAGCATCTCTGCATTCCACCCTCCTGCTCATTTTTACTAAGCTATTATAATAGCAAACACTGCTGAAACTTTAAAGGCCATAGTTGCATTGTCAGGGATAGTCAGTGTAATACTATTGTGTGAACTGAGGATTTCGATTGCGTTAGGGCAATGACAACCAGAGACGGGTTCTTGGTGCAAAGACGTTTATAATATGCAACCAACAATATGTACACAGAACAGAACATAAACACAGTAGAACATAAACACAGTAAATACCTGCCAGGTTCGGAGCAAAGGGGAATTCCCGGGGCCGTGCACCGGACTCCCCCAGGGAGACCACCAGGACCGAACCCCTATATAGGGACTGTCTAGCGATCACCCCAGAAGGCCTTAATGCGCAGCAGCCGGGACACGAAAGGGCAACAGGTATAGTCCAAAAATGTCCGTACGTGAGGTGAGTCCTAGGGTGGATATGAAACGGAAGGAACCGAGCAGAAGTGCCGACCAGAGACGGCAGACGGAGTCCGGGCACAGCTTGATGAGACCAGGTGAAGTCCAGAGCCGGTGTCGGGTGTTTCAACAGGATCCAAATAGCGATCAGGAACCAAGAGCAGCAGGGCAGGCGTAGACAGGAAGCAGTATACTTAGGCAAAGTCAACTAGACTAAGCTTAGGGGCGGGCTTTTAAACAGATGAACAGGAAGTAGGGCAACAGAACAGAAAACTCCATGTTAACAAAGGGCAAGATCCTTCAGAAGAAAACTGGAAATCCCGGAACTCTGACAGTACTCCCCCCCCCCACAGAAACGGCCTCAGGACGGACCAGGGCCAGGCTTGTCCGGGTACCTCCGATGAAACTGAGCAACCTTCCGGGGCGCTCGGATGTTACCCACAGGTTCCCAGGAATTGTCCTCGGGGGAGTACCCCTGCCAATGAACCAGATACTGAAGCCGATGGAGCCGGGAGTCAATAGTGTCCTCAACCACAAACTGCTCCTGGCCATCAACCATCACCGGTGGAGGAAGAGGCACGATACGACCCTGAAACGTATTAGGGGAAACCGGTTTCAGCAGGGAAACGTGAAGGACCGGGTGTACCTTCAAATTGTGCGGCAACTTCAGCCGACAGGCCACAGAGCTCACTATCCCGGTGATCTTGAATGGACCAATGAATTTCTGCCCCAGCTTCTGCGAAGGAACACCTAGTTTTAGATTCTTGGTGGATAACCACACCGAGTCCCCTACCTTATACATGGGTGCCTGTTTCCGGTGAGTGTCTGCCGACTTCTTGTAACGCTCTTGAGCCGAAGCCAGAGAGTCCTTCAAAACCTCCAGATTCCGTTGTAGCTCAGTCAATCTGTCCTCCACCGCTGGCACCGAAACCGCCACCGGTGACCTAGGCAAAATATTCAGATGGTAACCCAAGTTAGCGAAAAAGGGCATTACCTTACTGGAGCTGCTCTGAGTGTTGTTATATGAGAACTCCGGCAAAGGAAGCAGCTGCAACCAATCGTCCTGCAGATGGCTGACATAACATCGCAGGTACTGCTCCAGGGTTTGATTAGTCTGTTCGGTTTGCCCATTTGTCTGGGGATGGTATGCAGAAGACAAACAGACATCAATATGGAGTGCCGAACAAAACCCTTTCCAGAACTTAGAAGTTAACTGCACGCCCCGGTCAGAGATGATCTCATCCGGTACCCCATGCAACCGAAATATATTCTGGATAACCAAATCCACTGTCTCTGCAGCTGAGGGAAGACCGGTACATGGAATAAAGTGAGCAGCCTTTGTCAACCGATCCACTACCACCAAAATGGTATTGTAACCGCCCAAGACGGGCAACTCCACAATAAAATCCATTGAGATGGATCCCCAAGGGCGAGATGGCACGGGTAACGGTTGAAGGAGTCCCATAGGAGCCACACGAGGGACCTTGTACCGGGCACAAACCACACATGAGTGGACATAGTCTTTCACATCCTTTAAACAGGTAGGCCACCAGAAAAAACGACTCAGAAATTCTTGCGTCTTCTGTACCCCCCTATGACCTGCCAACATGGAGTCATGGACCAATTTGAGAACCCGAAGTCTTTCAGCCTCCGGGACATAAATACGTCGCTCTCTCAACCACACACCATTCCGAAGGACAAGAGTCACATCATTCGGGGGGGCAGCAAGAAATAGGTCACCATCATAGACCAGCTTGATGTCCTTCCACAAGTCCTGGTCCCGGATTACTCCAACAAAATTGGCATCTGATAAAACGGTCTGAGACGGGGTTGCAGGCACGGATTCCATGGCGTGGATCCGGGATAAGGCATCGGCTTTCCCATTACGTGACCCTGGACGGTACGTAACGATAAAATTGAACTGGTTAAGGAACAGGCTCCAACGGGCTTGCCGTGGAGACAGGCACCTGGCAGATTTAAGGAATTCCAGGTGACGATGGTCTGTGAGAACTACTACTTGTTGCTCTGTTCCCTGTAAGTGGTGTCTCCATTCCTTAAAAGCAGAAATAATCGCCAACAATTCCTTGTCCGCAATGTCATAGTTCTTTTCTGCAGGGGACAACCGTCGAGAAAAGAAGTCACACGGGTGCAAGAGACTCTTGTCCCCAGTCCTCTGTGAAAGGATAGCCGATAATGCATAATCGGAAGCATCGACTTCCACAATAAAAGGGAGTGTGAGATTCGGGTGTATTGGTATTGGCGCTGAGGTAAAACAAACCTTGAGACGATTGAAAGCTTCCTGGGCCTGGGCGGACCACACGAACTTCTGCCCCTTTTTGGTTAACAGGGTGATAGGACGGACGATCTCTGAAAAGTTGCGGATAAAGCGTCTGTAAAAATTAGCAAAACCAACAAAGCGTTGTACCTCCTTGATGTTTTCTGGTTCCGGACAGTCTAGAATTGCCGTATCTTACCAGACTCCATGTTGAGTCCCTGAGGAGAGATGACATATCCTAAAAATTGTATCTTTGAGCAATGGAATTCGCACTTCTCCAGTTTAATATACAGGTGGTTATCCCTCAGACGGGTAAGTACGGTCTTGATGTGCTCCTGGTGTTCCTGTAGGGAATCAGAAAAGATCAAGATATCATCCAGGTAAATCACCATGAACTGGTCCATTATATCCCTAAAAATATCGTTGACTAGGTGTTGGAAAGCTGCAGGATCGTTACAGAGTCCGAAGGGCATCATTAGATACTCATAATGTCCATACCGACATCTGAACGCTGTTTTCCACTCGTCCCGGGAAGTATGCGGAGTAGATTATATGCCCCACGGAGATCCAATTTAGTAAATATTTTGGCCTGTTGTACTCTCTCCAATAGTTCGGGAATCAACGGCAACGGATACCGGTTCCGGATGGTTATCTTATTTAGTTCCCGGTAGTCGATACAAAGTCTCAGAGTCCCCTCTTTCTTCTTCACGAAAAAGATGCGTGCCCCCGCTGGTGAGGTAGAAGGTCGAATAAATCCCTTGGCTAGGTTTTCATCGATATAATCTTTTAGTGCTTGTAACTCTGGAGCCGCCAACGGGTAGACATGACCAAACGGGATCTCTGCCCCTGGGAGTAATTCTATGGGACAATCATACGGTCTATGCGGGGGAAGCCGATCTGCTTTTTTTTGTCGCATATATCTGCGAATTCATTATAAACCGGGGGTAGAACAGGTACCTGTACAGTGCCCTCCGCGTTCTGTGTACCGGAACCGGTACAGTTGGCCTAATGGTCGGACCACTCTGGGGTGGGAAGGATATTTCTTTAGTCTCCCAATTGATGACTGGATTTGTAGACCGCAGCCAAGGAATTCCTAAAATTATCGGAAAATGGGGAGAAGAAATCAACATGAAAACAAGGGTCTCCTACTGACCTGGTTTCATCACACATTCAAGGGGTACTGTCTCCCGATCAATTGGTCCGGAAACTAATGGAGAACCGTCTACCGTCTCCATGGTAACCGGTGAGGATCTTTGTTGAGTCTGGATACCGTGTTTCCTGGCAAAAGAAGAGTCCATGAAATTTCCCCCTGCCCCAGAGTCTATCATAGCATATGTAGGAATTAACTGTTCCTCCCACCGAATCTGAATGGGAAGCGAGCAATGGTTGTATTTCCCTTTTGGGTGCTTAGGTGAAGTTGACATCACTGTCGAGGGAACTACCGCATCCAGGTGTATACTGGTTTCAGAGACGTCGGACACTGCGTCAGTGTTGTCACACTCGGCCACTGCTGCTAGTACCTTATTCGGGCGATTGGGACGTTTTGGGCAATCAATCAGAAAATGGTCCGATTGACCACAATAGAAATACAAACGCTCACGGACCCGATGTTCACGACGTTCGTTGGTCTCTCGCCTTTGCAGAGAGTCCACTTGCATAGGAACATCCTCGACCTCCCGTGGCGTCTTGTGAGCGGGTTCCCTAGAATGGAAAGCAAAGTCGGTTACCCGGTTTACAGCTGCCCATTTTTCCTGTCTACGTTCCGTCAAGCGGGTATCAATACGCACACAGTGATGGAGAAACTGTTCAAAATCCCGTGGAGATTCGGCATGAGCTAACTCGTCCTTGATGGTACCGGACAGACCCTTTCTGAAAACTGACAATAGCGCATTGTTTCCCCAGTCGGTGTCTACCACTAACCTCTTGAACTCGGTGGCGTATTCGATGACAGACCGCTTTCCCTGACTTAAGGAAAGCAGAGCCGATTCAGCGGTAGTACGGCAATTAGGATCATCAAACATTTGTGCCATGGCTGTTAAAAAATCATCCAGGTTATTTAAACGGATATCACGATTCTCAATCATAGGATTAGCCCAAGCCAGTGCTCGTGATGTTAACAACATGATTATGCATAATACCTTTGACCGGTCAGACCGGTAATAATCAGCATGTACATCAAAAAACAGTATACACTGATTAACAAACCCCCGGAACTGACTTCGATCACCACTGAAACGAAATGGGGGTAACCTAGGCATACCGGGAGCTGATACGGACGTAGTGGGGGCGGCTTCCTGAGCCTCCACTCTGACTTGCAAATCCTGAATAGCCGGACCAAGTACCTGGTTATTGTGGCCCAGCTGTACCTCCACATCTCTAAATTTAGTTTGCACCGCCTCCATCTCCTGCTGCAAGGAGTTAATCATGGAGAAAAGTTGATCTACTCGTGTCTCCGTCATTGCCCCAGCGAAATCCTCTTAGTGGCCTGAGTATAATGTAATACTATTGTATGAACTGAGGATTTCGATTGCGTTAGGGCAATAACAACGAGAGACGGGTTCTTGGTGCAAAGACGTTTATAATATGCAACCAACAATATGTACACAGAACAGAACATAAACACAGTAGAACATAAACACAGTAAATACCTGCCAGGTTCAGAGCAAAGGGGAATTCCCCCAACGGACTCCCCCAGGGAGACCACCAGGAGCGAACCTCTATACAGGGACTGTCTGGCGATCACCCCAGAAGGCCTAAAATCGCAGCAGCCGGGACACGAAAGGGCAACAGGTATAGTCCAAAAATGTCCGTACGTGATGTGAGTCCTAGGGTGGATATGAAATGGAAGGAACCGGGCAGAAGTGCCGACCAGAGACGGCAGACGGAGTCCGGGCACAGCTTAATGAGACCAGGTGAAGTCCAGAGCCGGTGTCGGGTGTTTCAACAGGATCCAAATAGCAATCAGGAACCAAGAGCAGCAGGGCAGGCGTAGACAGGAAGCAGTATACTCAGGCAACTAGACTAAGCTTAGGGGCGGGCTTTTAAACAGATGAACAGGAAGTAGGGCAACAGAACAGAAAACTCCATGTTAACAAAGGGCAAGATCCTTCAGAAGAAAACTGGAAATCCCGGAACTCTGACAGTCAGTGTTGTTTCTTCAGCTGTCAATAAAGCTAGACCACCTCTGCAATCTACACCACCTCTCAATTTCTACTACCACATTTTAAGTGGCCAATCTTGTCGCTATCAAAATGAGTGGCAAAATGACAGTTGCTGGTGGAAAGGGGAACAGGCGTGTTGGAAAAGGAAAAAAAGTTTTTGTCCGTGGGGAAGGTGGCAAAGCTACATTAACATCTGCTGAAGATAGGCCATCTTCCAGCAAAAGTAAGATGTCTACTACTTTCCGTGGACAATCCGATGTGCTCCCTTTTTTACGGACCCAAACAACTGTAACAAAGGTAGATGATGCACAAAAAAAGCACATGCTTGAATGGATCTCAAGTGCTCCAACAAGTGCCCTCTCCTCCACCTCAACTACCACATCCAAAAAAAACAGTTCTCGGAGTTGTCATCCCAATTACACTTGCTTTCTCCCAGCTCTCAAGTCTCCATCCGCCCTGCACAGTATGGTGGAACAGAGATGGCTGAGTCTGCAGAGCTGTTCTGTCACACTATAGCCTTGGAATCAGAAGTCTGCTCCCAAGCTACAGTGAGTACAGACCAGGAAATGGTCTGCAGTGATGCCCAGAACCTTTGTGACTCAGATTTAGGCCGTGATGACCAAGTTTCTGAGCATAATGTTGACCCTTATTCACAAACTGTAACACCTGTTGGTAGAGACAATGAGGAACATACTGATGACGATGAGACGCAGATACCAGATTGGGATGACAACTTAAATATTCGGTCAGGGCAGGAATAGACTAGGTCTGAGGGTGAGGGAAGTGCAAACACAACGCTTGATGAGGAAGTTCTAGATCCCACCTACTGTCAACCCACAGTCAGGCACTCGAGGAGGTCAACAGAGGCGGTGGAGGAGGATGCAACTGACGACGAAGTTACCTTGCGCCTTCCTGGACAGAGGAGGAGTACTGGTAGCACATCTACAACTGCATCCTCAGCCACCACTCTGCCTCTGAGCACTAGTCAGGGTGGCTCAGCAGGTCGCATGGCCTCTGAGCCTTGCCTAGCCTGGTCCTTTTTTGACCTTGCAAAGGATCGGCCAAATCATGTGATCTGTAAAATTTGTCGGGAATCTGTAAGTAGAGGCAAAAACCTCAGGAGTTTGACAACTTCTTCCATGAATCGTCACATGAATAAATATAATATGTCCCAGTGGGAATCTCACCGTGCTGCAATGCGGCCTAGCAGAGTGGACCATCCACCGCCTGCTCCTTTCAGTGCATCCGCGCGCTCTTCATCTTCTAGGACTGTGGGGACAGCTGTTACATCTGGTTTTCCACGCACACCGTCCACCACTGTAACTGCAACAGGCAGTTTGCTTGGTAGGTCGTCAGTTGGTTTGGAAGGGGAAACAAGTGCAAGTGTACAGCTCTCTCAGACATCGATAGCACCAACGTTGGATGAAGGCAACATCATGTCTACGCCTGCACTTTCCTCACAAACCTGCATTTTTCCAGGGACACCCTACTCACCACCGTCTACACACAGCAGCCAGATCTCTGTCCCTCAGATGTGGACAAATAAAAGGCCATTTCCTGCGACCCATGACAAAGCTAAGAGGTTGACTTTATCCCTCTGTAAGCTCTTGGCTACTGAAATGCTGCCTTTCCGCCTGGTGGACACACAGGATTTTCGAGACCTTATGTCTGTCGCTGTGCCCCAGTACCAGATGCCCAGTCGCCACTACTTCTCTAAGAAAGGTGTGCCTGCGCTACACCAGCATGTCGCACACAACATCACTGTTTCCTTGAGAAACACCGATACTTGGACCAGTAAGCATGGACAGGGGCGTTACATGTCGCTGACTGGGCACTGGGTAACTATGGTGATAATGGTGAAGGGTCTGCTGCACAAGTCTTGCCGTCCCCACGACTTGTATGTCAATCCTCTGTCTGTCCAAGTTCCTCCACTGCTTCTGCCTCCTCAACCTCGTCTGGGTCCTCCACCTCCGCCCCAAGCCTGCCTGGTCAGGCCACCAGCATTGTAACTGTGCAGAAGGAATCATACACCCCTCATTACTATGCTGGCAGCAGAGCGCAATGGCATCAGGCGGTCTTTATCTTGAAATGTCTTGGATATAAGAGTCACACAGCGGCTGAGTTGTGGGCAGCTCTAGAGACTGGGTTTGGTAAATGGTTGTCTCCACTCAACCTGCAGCCTGGTAAGGCCGTGTGCAACAATGCTGCAAACCTGGGTGTGGCCCTTTGCCTGGGCAAGGTGACACACGTGCCTTGTATGGCTCACGTGTTGAACCTTGTTGTCCAGCAATTTTTAACACACTATCCCGGCCTAGATGGCCTTCTGAACAGGGCACGAAAACTGTCTGCTCACTTCCGCCGTTCAACCACCGCTGCTGAGCGACTTGCATCGCTCCAGAAGTCTTTCGGCTTGCCGGTTCATTGCCTGAAATGCGATGTGCCGACACGCTGGAATTCGACTCTCCACATGTTAAAGCGACTGTGGCAGCACCGCCAAGCACTGGTGCAATACGTCATGACGAATAGCCTGGGCCAACGAGATGCAGAGGTGGGGAAGATCACCCTAATAGAGTGGTCTCAGATCAAGGACTTATGCACCCTTCTGCACAGTTTCGACATGGCGATGAATATGTTTAGCGCTGACAATGCCATTATCAGCATGACAATTCCAGTCATTTACATGCTGGAGCACTCGCTAAACACTATTCGGAGTCAGGGGGTGGGACAACAGGAAGGGGAGGAAGTACATGAGGATTCATATGCGCAAGGGACAACAACATCACCAAGGTCCAGACGTTCATCATCACCAAGGTGGCAGGCATGGGACCATGGGGGACAGGGATCAACAAGGGCGCGTGGTAGCAGGCAAAATGTTGAGCCAGGTTCAGGAGAACAAGAAGAAATGGAAGATGAACTGTCCATGGACATGGAAGACTCAGCGGATGAGGGAGACCTTGGTCAAATTTCAGTTGAAAGAGGTTGGGGGGAGATGTCAGAGGAAGAAAGAACGGTTAGCACCTCTATGCCCCAAACACAGCGTGGACTTGGTCCGCATGGCTGCGCAAGACACATGAGCGCCTTCTTGCTGCACTACCTCCAACATGACCCTCGTATTGTCAAAATTAGAAGTGATGATGACTACTGGCTTGCCACACTATTAGATCCCCGGTACAAGTCCAAATTTTGTGACATAATTCCAGCCATAGAAAGGGGCGCACGTATGCAGGAGTATCAGCAGAAGCTGTTACTCGATCTTAGCTCGGCTTTTCGACCAAACAACCGTGCAGGTGCAGGGAGTGAATCTCCCAGTTGTAACTTGACAAACATGGGACGGTCTCATCATCAACAGTCTAACCGTACCAGCAGCACCGTATCTGGTGCTGGTAACAGCAATTTATTGAATCTTTTCATAATTTTTTTAGACCATCCTTTGCAAGGCCAGCAGAGACAAGAAGTCTGACACATAGTCAACGGCTGGAGAGGATGATACAGGAGTATCTCCAAATGAATATCGATGCCATGACTTTGCAAATGGAGCCTTGCTCATTTTGGGCTTCAAATCGTGAAAAATGGACTGAGCTCTTCAGTTACACCTTGGAGATCTTGTCGTGTCCAGCTGCCAGTGTTGTCTCAGAACGTGTCTTCAGTGCTGCTGGGTCTGTGCTGACAGATAAGCGCACTCTTCTGTCCAGTGACAATGTAGACAGACTAACGTTCATCAAAGTGAACAAGTCATGGATCCGCAAGGACTTTACTACCCCTGTGTCATCCTGGGGAGAGTAAATGCTTGTGTATTTTGAATGTGCTTGATGCAAATCTACCTGCGAAGTGTACAACTGGGGCACAAGTGCTGCCACTGAAGGGGTCTCTGTGTGGCCCAATTTTTGGAAAAAAGGGAGACTCCGTTGGAGTAACCCTTGCTTGCAGTGTTTCTAAAAATGATCCAAGATGAATAGATCTGGAATCAGCAAAGACTTTGCTACCTACCCCGGTGTCAACCTGGGGACGGTTAAGGATGGCGTATTTTTTAATGTGCTTGATGCAAATCTACCTGTGAAGTGTACAACTGGGGCACAAGTGCTGCCACTGAAGGGGTGTCTGTGTGGCCCAATTTTTGGAAAAAAGGGAGACTCTGCTTGGAGTAACCCTTGCTGTGTTTTTAAAAAGGAGCCAAGATGAACAAGTCATGGTTCAGCAAAGACTTTGCTACCTACCCCGGTATCATCCTGGGGACAGTTAAGTATGGCGTATTTTTGAATGTGCTTCATGCAAATCTACCTGCGAAGTGTACAACTGGGGCACAAGTGCTGCCACTGAAGGGGGTGAGTGTCTGTGTGGCCCAATTTTTGGAAAAAAGGGAGACTCCGTTGGAGTAACCCTTGCTTGCAGTGTTTCTAAAAATGATCCAAGATGAACAGAGCTGGGATCAGCAAAGACTTTGCTACCTACCCCGGTGTCATCCTGGGGACGGTTAAGGATGGCGTATTTTTAAATGTGCTTGATGCAAATCTACCTGTGAAGTGTACAACTGGGGCACAAATGCTGCCACTGAAGGGGTGTCTGTGTGGCCCAATTTTTGGAAAAAAAGGGAGAATGATTTTAGAAGGGCATGCCATGCCTATATCTGTGTCTCGTCCTCTTTTTCCTCGTAACGCTGTTTTGTTTTCGCATGAGTATATGTCATTGTCACTTTTCCATGTGATTGTGTTGTGTTGTGAGTTGTTTGTCACCTTTTGGACACCTTTGAGGGTGTTTTCTAGGTGTTTTATGTGTTTGTGATTGCCTCCCATTGTTTCCTATGGGGTTCAAGTGATTCGCTCATCTCTATTAAGGAATGCTCATTTTTTGTTAAAGTAATACCAAGGTATGTAAAAGAAGTGTCAACCCATTCAAAAGAAGAGATAATTTTTATGTTATCCATAGAGGATTTGTCAAGGAAAAAGGGGAGGATCTTAGATTTAAACATATACAGTTTGAAATATGAAACGTCTGCGAAATAGTTCAATTCTTTCAAAGTCTTTTCAATAGAGTTGTAGGGGTCAGATAAGTATAAAAGGGTATCATCAGCAAGAAGTCCAATTTTATAACTTCTTTTCCTAGTACAAATTCCCCTTATTTTGACATTACTTCGTAGACGTTCTGCCAAGGGTTTCATAGTAATTGCAAAAAGTAAAGAAGATAAAGGGCACCCTTGATGAGTGCCATTAGTAATAACAATGGGCTTTGACAAATGATTATTAGCGCAGACTCTTACACACGGGGAAGAATAAAGAGACAAAACGGTATGGATATATTGGTTATTAAATCCGAATTTAAGTAGTGTGGCCGTGATCAAAAGCTTTTTCTGCATCAAGGGACAACAAAATAGAAGGGGTCATTGATTGATTTATTAAACTAATCAAGTTAATTGCTTTGCGGGCACCATCCGTCGTTTGTCTCCCCTGAATAAAGCCTAATTGATCGTTATGCATCATTTTTGGCAGAATTTTTTGAAGTCTATTTGCAATGATTTTGGAAAAAAATTTAATATCTGTATTGATTAGGGAAATTGGTCGATAATTTTTAACTAGTTTGGGACTTTCTGAGGACTTGGGGATTAAAGTGATACTGGCTTGGAGATTTTCGTCCGGAAATCTACCCTTTAGTGATGCTTCATTGAAAAACTTCTTGCGATATGGGGAAAGTAAAGGGCAAAATTACTTGAAATAATTGTTGGAAAATCCATCTGGACCAGGAGATTTATTTAGTTTCAACTTATTAATAACCCCCCACATTTCCTCAATTGAAATGGGTGAATTTAAATGGTCAAGTTGGGACTGGGAAATCCTAGGGAAATCTACCTGGGAAAGAAAATTATTGATAGAGGACTCATTGGGCTGCACAATAGAAGAGTCATTTTAAGATTATATAGACCTGAATAAAAGTCAGCAAACTCGTCAACAATATGTTGAGGGTGGGATAAAAGGGAACTGTCGGATTTTTTAATTTTATTATTTTTTGTTTTTACTCTAAAGTCTTTAAGTTTTTGGGCCATAAATTTAGAAGGTTTGTTCCATGAAGAATAATATTTAATTCTCATGGATCTAATGAATTTGTCATAATCCTGAAAAGAGCTGCTTTTAGTTCAAGTCTAATATTAATGATATCCTGGTGTAAAGAAATTGAAGGGTAAGGAAGATTTTGTTGTAGCTGATCCTTAATTTGGAGATTATGTTGGATATTCTTAATTTTCTATAACAAAAGTTTCTTGTGCCTGGAAGCTATCTGAATGAGGGTTCCTCTAATAGTGGCCTTATGCGTATTCCAAACTGTAGAAGAGCTTATCAAATCGGAATCATTGTCCTTAAAGTAATCGTTAATAGATTGCTCAATTTCCTTTTTGTAGTCAGGTAAATTTAAGACCACCCAGTGAACTTTCCCCGTAATATACAGCCCGGGCCCGAGTACCCCAAAGCCCTGGTGTGAGTCAGCTTTCTGGTGTCACGAACAGGATTGGACTAGACCCGTTAACACTGGGTGACATGCGCCTTATGGACTGTGTTTTAGACTGAACTTGTGGTTTCGCCCACCATTTTTGTGGGACAGAAAATTGCTGCGCCACACAAAGAATGATGGTGAAAAGGGTGCAAAAAGAAGTCCCGCTCACAACTCTGTCCAGACCAGGCGGAAAGGGTGACCTGACTTGGAAGCTCCCGAAATGCTCCAGTCCCGTGAGAGAGTGGTAAGAGAAAACCACAGGGAAAGCAATATGGAGCCGCAAGGTAACAGGGATACCGAAGGGACCTGGTGCGGGTATGGAAGCTGTAGAGCCCAGAGTGGTGGTACCGATCATGTCGATCACACTGCCGTATATTCTGGGAGCGCGTGGCTGCCCCAGTATGATGGCAAACCAGATGCCTTAATTGGGGTGAAGAAGAAAATATGCACTGTATTAGACATGTATGCAATGACTGGCAAACAAAGAGCGTCTGTTGTGCTGGGACAGTTAACGGGTGCAGCAGAGCTGGAAGTAGAGACCTGGTCAGATGCAGAATGGGAATCAGTGAACACCATCAAAACAAAAGTTGCAAATTGCTTTTGAAACCGCGACAGAAGCCGAGCTGAGAATGGAATTTTACAATTGCGGTCAGAGGCCACAGGACAGTATAAGAGACTATGCTCTAAGATTACAAGCAGGACTGTGGACCTTGAAACATGCATGTAGACCCCATCAGTCCCCAAGAAGGGAATAAGATGATGATTGAACAGTTCCTGCAGGGGTTGCAATCATTTGAGGACCGTAAACAGCTGCGCCTGTGGGCTCTGGAAAATCCAGATGTGGACTTTGTTGTCTTAAAGGACGGAGCAAAAAATGCACTACAGCCCCAGGCAACCACACATCCTGCTCATCAGCCTTGGCAAGCCAATACCTCACCTCTGAGAGAGGAACACTCCTCCTTAAAGGGGTTATCCGGCTTCTTTTGACTTTTTTTTTTTATTACCCTATTGGGCTACATTGGGGCAGGTAAGTAGATAGAGACCACTTACCTGCCCTGCTGTCAGCCCCTCTCCCCCGGCTCAGAGTGATCATGTGACCGCTCCTGCCGCGATTTTGCTGCTTCCAGTCATTTCATGTCAACATGGGCAGGGCCATGTTGACATGCAAATCTGGAACAGTATGTTACCGCCCTGCTGGGCTGTACAGTGCGATGAGCCCCGCCCCCTTCCCTGCACCCTCCCACACATTCCCCCGCACCTCTTACTTTCCCCGCAACCTCCCCCTGCACTAATGTGGGGTCCATGCCCTGGGGGAGGGGCCTGGCGGCGGCTGCCGTGGTGTCAGCGCCAGCACCGGGCCCCCTGCTCAGGATCGCACATTCAAATGTACCGTCATTGCAGATCACAGATGCCGGTACATTTGAAAGTGCTGATGAGAAGGAGCGCAGCGCTGCTTCTCATCACTGTCCCTCCCGCTGTCTGTGCTCTCTTCAGCACAGCGGTGACATCACTACTGTGCTGATATGGCCAGAGCACAGACAGCGCGCGAACGTGCAGGAGCGGCGGGGACCGAGGACGGGTGAGTATGTACTCCCTACATGTGTTCCCGATGGGGATGGAGATGGGGATGGGGGGGTCGGTCGGTGCAGAGCGCCGCGTGCGGTACAGAGCCATATGTGTGTGTGTGTGTGGTGCAGAGCCATGCGTGTGCGGTGCAGAGCCATATGTGTGCGTGTGCGGTACAGAGCCATATGTGTGTGTGTGTGTGTGTGCGGTGCAGAGCCATATGTGTGCATGTGCGGTGCAGAGCCATATGTGTGCGTGTGCGGTGCAGAGCCATATGTGTGCGTGTGCGGTGCAGAGCCATATGTGCGTGTGCGGTGCAGAGCCATATGTGTGTGTGTGCAGAGCCATATGTGTGCGTGTGCGGTGCAGAGCCATATGTGCATGTACGGTGCAGAGCCCGATGTGCGTGTGCGGTGCAGAGCCCGATGTGCATGTGCAGTGCAGAGCCCGATGTGCGTGTGCGGTGCAGACCCAGATGTGCGTGTGCAGTGCAGAGCCCGATGTGCGCGTGCGGTGCTGAGTCCGATGTGCGTGTGTGTGGTGCAGAGCCATATGTGCGTGTGCGGTGCAGAGCCATATGTGCATGTGTGATGTGCAGAGCCATATGTGCGTGTGCGGTGCAGAGCCCGATGTGGTGTGCGGTGCAGAGCCCGATGTGGTGTGCGGTGCAGAGCCCGATGTGGTGTGCGGTGCAGAGCCCGATGTGGTGTGCGGTGCAGAGCCCGATGTGGTGTGCGGTGCAGAGCCCGATGTGGTGTGGGGTGCAGAGCCCGATGGGGTGTGCGGTGCAGAGCCCGATGTGGTGTGCGGTGCAGAGCCAGATGTGGTGTGCGGTGCAGAGCCCGATGTGGTGTGCGGTGCAGAGCCCGATGTGGTGTGCGGTGCAGAGCCCGATGTGGTGTGGGGTGCAGAGCCCGATGGGGTGTGCGGTGCAGAGCCCGATGTGGTGTGGGGTGCAGAGCCCGATGGGGTGTGCGGTGCAGAGCCCGATGTGGTGTGCGGTGCAGAGCCTGATGTGGGGCTGTTATTTGCAATGCTGTAGTGATAACAGGTCAGTGCTGAGGCTGAATACTGACAGGGAATGTGTGTGCAGGGGGCGGGCAGGGGGCGAGGCTGGACACTGAGGCCGGGTGGTGCCAGCTCTGACTGGGAGGTTTTGCACAGGAAGTGGTCAGTTTGCTTGTGCTGAATGTAAACAGAGAGCTGCAGAGAATAAAGGGTGAATTCAAGAGGAACAAAAGTTAGAAAACAAAAAATAACAACGTAGGGGTGATTTATATGACAATACAGCACAGATTAGCTTACCAAAAATTTTTGAGTTTATGTCGGACATCTCCTTTAACTATGGTGGAGACTAACAGACAGGGTGCCACACCTGGTGCCCCTGATGACCTGTGTTCCCAAGTGCAACAGCTAAGCAAGGACAATGCCAGGATCCTAAAAGCAATGCAGCTCAAGCCAGAACCCAAGTCATTGGAGAAGATCCAGCTGGCCGACTGCCCTGAGGACATCCCATGGATGCAAGGAAGGAGAATTCCATCATCTCGAGGAAGAACCAGCGATCACTACGACTCATCAGGACAACTCATCTGCCGTCGTTGCAGCAAGGCAGGCCATATTGCAAGAGCGTGTCATTTAACACTAGAAGTCCCAGAAATTTCGAGCTCCCCCCTGAAGTCCCGAAAGAGGGTCAAATGACACTACCACAATAAACTGAATAGAACTAACTAGAAACTAAATGGCTAAACTCAATGGAAAACAACAACCTCCTGTGGTGCGACAGTAATGGCCTTAATTACAGAACAAAAGATGGTGATTATAGGATGTTAGCTAAAATCCTTCAGGTCATTCGACCCGTCTCTGGGTTCCAAAGGTCAAAATGCTAAATGACCCCTCTCTGGGACTTCTAACGTTAAACCAGCAATCCCTGGGGCCAAGGGCCAACCCCCAGAAATAAGACGACAAGGCCCATCTGACTGACATGACAGGTAGGTAGGAGGACAACCAGTTCTGTCCATCACTCTGGACGAAATTCCCACATCTGCATTGTTGGACACCAGCTCGCAGGTTACAACTATCCCGTATGTACTCTACAAAAGATTCTGGTCAGATACTGAGCTCACCCATCCTAACTCAGGCTTTAAAATTTATGCTATTGATGGATTACAAGTGACTAACATAGGGTTGAAAGAGGTAGCCATAAAAGTGGGGAGGGAAGAGCTAAAGGGCCAAGGATTGATTGTAGTTGAAACTGATGCGAATGAGAAAAATTCACAGATGATTCTGGGTACCATTGTAATTGAAAATTGTTTGGGGGGAAGTGCTGTTCTTACTCCAACAGATTGCTGAAACTGCCAACATTGGGCAACAGAGGGTCCTGCAAAAAGAAATCAGAGCCCTCTTGCAGAGGCAACAGGTAAACTTATCTGGTGGACAAATTGGTAATGTACGAGTAATAGACGCCGTCCCTATTGTAATACCCCCAAGAAGTGAAATGATGATATGGTATTGGGCGGCAATAGGTCTCAAAAGGCAAGATTACCAACCAGTGGTAGAGCCCATATACTCAAAAAACTGGTCTACAGTCCTGACAGCCTGGGGGGATGGATGTACGCAAGGGAAGAGTCCCTGTACGAGTGTTGACTTGTGAGGAGGAGCAAACTAAATTGCCCAGGTATGCCACCATTGCCAAACTGTTTACTGTTACCAATGGCACCATCCAGGTAGTGGAAAAATCTAACCTCATCAGAACCAGCAGGGGACAACAGATCCCCAGAATAGTTGATTGATGATTCCACTCCTTCTCACCAGAAACAAGGAGTTTATCGGGTAGCACAAGAGTATGAGCAGGTTTTCAGTAAGCATCCATTAGATTTTGGGAGGATAAAAGGGGTACAACACCATATACCCACAGTAGACCATCCCCCCATTAAAGAGCGATATAGACCTATACCACCAGCTCACTCAGTGTGCCAAGGAAATGTTGAGGAACATGAAGGAGGCTGGCGTTATCAGAGACAGTTGTAGCCCCTTGGCAGCTCCACTGGTCCTAGTCAGAAAGAAGGATGACACAATGAGGATGTGTGTAGATTATAGGAAGATAAATCGCATAACACATAAAGATGCTTACCCATTACCCCGCATAGAGAAGTCACTACCTGCATTGAAAGCTGCTAACTACTTTTCCACCCTAGATCTCACTAGTGGGTATTGGCAGGTCTCCGTAGCAGAAGAAGACCGGGAGAAGACTGTGTGACGCCCTGGCCTATCAGGTCGTCACAGGGTATTATACAATCTGCCCTTCTGTACAATATCCACCTCCTCCTTGGTTATGGGTCCCCAACCAATGGTGTTGCCAACAGCAGCTAATTAAAATACTAGGAACACTCTGCACTAGAGATGAGCCACCCCCCTAGCGTTCGAGTTCGAGTTCGGTTCGTCGAACGGAGCCTCCGTTCGATGAACGTTCGACGAACCAACTCAAAAACAATTGAAAACAATGACAGGCAAGCACAAACACATACAAACACATAGAAAACTCCTTCTAAGGTGTGCAAAAGTGCAAAAGGTGACAAACAACTCCCAAGACACCACAAACACATGGGAAAGTGACAAGGACATATACTCATGCGAAAACAAAAGAGCTAGACGAGTAAAAAGAGGAGGAGACTCAGATATCAGAGTTTCTTCAAGTGAACATCAATGCCATTACTGTGCAACTTTAGCCTTGCTCATTTTGGGCTTCCAATCTGGATAAATTGCCTGAGCTCGCTGTAACGACATGGACTCTCAATGCCTAGCATGGGTTAAAGTTCTTAACATTCAGCCAGACATGAAGACAGTTTGTTTATAAATGGGGGATAATCCCTCATTGTTCTACAAGACTCTTGGGAGTTTAGTATTTAAGTTTTTGTTGACTCATGTAATTGTTTTGGCCACTGAAGGCCAGACACCCATTGTATTGCTAATGTAAATTACCTCAGTGGCCATTGCCTAGTCTGTGGATTTCAGACAGCATGTAAATATCCTCAGTCTTTCTATCCACATCATTTAAATGAACATTATCCATGCATCTTGAAATTCATCCAATAAGAGAAGCAACCTTGTACAACCAATCCGATGAGGCCACAGTATATCCCAAGGGAAGCTTATGGCTATAAAAGGGGACTTCTTGGAGTCACCAGGTTGTTGATGGATGTTGCATGATCCAGTCTAAGCTCTTAGGAGCTGGCTAGGGGATCAGAACCAGGATGCCTTGTGGACTCAGTCTAGGGACTTTGGCTCTGACTACAGGATCACTTGGCTACATGGCTTTAATCTAGGGACTCTGATTCCGATTGGAGACCATAACCACAGTCTAGGGATTTCGACTCCGGCTGCCAGGATTATATCATATCATCAGACCAGAGACTACTTAAGGAAGAACCCCAGGTTGGGACAATTTGGTCACCTGGCTACAGACTTTGCAGACCTCAGCCAGCTTCCTAAATCTGGCGTTATTCCATTCTCGTTGGGTGCCCGCCAAAAGCAGGGTGCTGCTGGATTGGAGTAAGTAGCCCTGGAAGCTCTGAGGCATGGACATTCTCAATCCCTGGTGAGCCAGCGGAAGGGTTAGACTCTGTTGCCTGTTTCATTTGTGTGTTTTGCTGGTTATGTGCTATGTGCCATTAATATTTTGTGGATCCAATAAAGTGTTAATATTGTGATTCCCTCACCCTGTGTTGTCTGAGTAGTGTTCCGCCCACGGTTAAGGAGGTCGGCGTTCAGTTGCGATACTGATACCATTGGTCGGGTGCTTTGCACTATTTAATTAGGGTACAATAATCTGGCACTAATGTGAAATCAGAGCCGATAGACCACAAGCTATCAATTGTATAATTATCAATATATGTGCATTGGGTGCATATCTTTGTTCTCCTATGGTGGTAGGTTAATTGAAGGGTAAGTGAGGGGTAGCCGATGAGAAACGGGGGTGCCCAGACAATTTAAGGTGTCATATCCTCCATTGGCAGGTAGGGGTCAGCATTAGGTATTTAGTAGGGTCATTGTAGAAAGGTATTGAGTAAAAAATTTTTTCCATAATTTGACCCGTATCGCTGTTGAAAGATTTCTCCAGTGTAATCTGACCTCTGCCTAATCATCCAGAACAAGTAGTATATCACAAAATATTGTTCTTTGGATGATCCCTCTGTTCAATATGGAACTTCCCTTTGCTATTTAAGTGTGTGGGTGAATCACCTGGGCAGTTTTAAATAATTATTGATTAATAAAAGTGATTTTATAGGGATTTGTGTGTTCATGTTAAACTTGTAATTTTCACGGTCCCAACAATATTGGTGTTTTGTCAGCTGCAAGCCACCCGTTCACCAAATCCCCACTATCCGGGGCCTTCCCTACCTGCAGAGGTACTGACACCTGGCTGCCCCGCACCATCTGCCCCGGTACTTCCTTTGGGAGCGGCGGTACTCACTCCAACCCGCAGGTGGCGTCAGGAACATTCATCACCTGTAAATATCTTCTTACATTTGAAGTGGCCGCAAGCCCCCTGGTCCGAAGACCCTGGAGCCACAGCAACTCCAGATCTGAGCAGTTCGACTGCTGCTGGGGTGGTACAGATAGATAGATGGATAGAAAGGAAAAATTAGACAAACCCATATATAATATCCCACCCTCCTACAGCAGATTGTAAGCCTGCGCCCTTTAGTAAATTTAATATTGCACTAAAGGGTGTTTAGCATTGTCTTTAGCCCCAAAATCACTCATTTAAAAAAAAAAAAAATGATGTGGGGTCCCCTCTTTTTTTGGTAGCCAGCTAAGGTAAAGCAGACAGTTGTAGCCTGCAGCTGGCAGCTGGTAGCTCTACCTTGGCTAGAAAATCCAAAACACGGGTCACCCCACACTTGCGTTAAATTATTTAAAATTAAATAAATAATTTAAAAAAAATGTGGGTTCCCCCAAATGACAAACCAAAGTAAAGCAGAAGCTGGGGTCTGGTATTCTCAAGCTGTGAAGGTCCATGGTTACTGGGCCCTCCCCAGCCTAAAAATAGCAGGCCACAGCCACCCTACAAGTGGTGCATCCATTAGATGCGGCAATCCTGGTGTTCACCTCATCCCATTGCTCTGGTGCAGTGGCAAATTGGGTAATATATGTTGTTGATGCCACCTATGAATTGCCAGCTGGCATCAAGCACTTGTTTTACTAATGGGTGGGCATCTACCAGACACCCCCATTACTAATCCAGTATTTGTAAATGGAAAAAATAAACATCAAAAATATTTTATTTATAATAAAACCCCCCAACACAAGCACTTATTCATCAATTTATTAGAAAAAAAAATCCTTTTAGGTCCACCATAATCCATTGTGAGGTCTCCTGACGTTTCTCCAAAGCGAACCTGAAAGACAAGAGACACCCTCATTCATCAATTTATTACCCTTCAAAACCCTAATTCAGGACTGCCATAATCCATTATAAGGGGGTCCCACGACATCCACAGGCTCACTTTTCTAGCCTATGAAGAACAGAATGTTCCCTATAGGCTGGAACAGCAGGCACTGCAGCCTCACACACTGGTCTGTGTGATAACAACAGCGGGGAAGTGCGATGATTTCATGAGGTCACCCAGGTCACAGCATGTGGCTCACACAGTAGTGTGTGGCCCGCTGTGGGCATTGACGTGCGGTGAAGTCATGAGGTCAGTGCCAAAGTATCATCTATCTATCTAACCCATTCATCTAGCCATATCTAGCTTTGGACAATATGTAAAACTCCATGATAAATCACATGTCCATGTGCCACGCATTTTTCTAGCACACATTGACTTGTATTGGTGAAGCACTCGGGCACTCACAGCACACTGCGATTTGCCTCGTGTGCCCAATTTTGCAGCGGTAAAACTAGCAAATGTGTTCTGCTCTATTGTTTAACATTGGTGAAAGTGCAATGCAATTTTTTTTCTCGCATTGCACTTGCAGATTTTATACACAGATGTGACTGCACCCTACATGATTTCAGGGACTACAGTGGTAAAGTCAAGGACCTTTAATGTAGTATTTTCTGAAATACTGCTTCTATCATGTTTCACACCAGAAAGGGAGCGAAAGAGAAACAAGTGGCTCACAAGTGCTTCACCAGGATACCTTGATAGGCCACCTCAGCCATGGTCTGAACGTGCTCCGATGGACATCACCGGGAAGGAAGGATACAACAGATAACAGGAAGCCCAATAATGAAGAGGTCAGTACAGACAATGTTTGCAGCAGTATGAATCTCTTCTGCAACAATAAGTACAGGGTTAAGCAATACTACAAGCTGTTAGGGGTTATTATCGGGAGTGATGTTTCTTTATATACCCTAGCACTGGGCAAGATCATTTAGTCTCACTAGTAGGCATGAAAACTGTGAATAAAGGCCATGATGTAAAGCTTGAGAGCAGCGTCACACCACATGACAAAGAGCGGGAAATGGGAGATAATCCAGAGGTGAGAATAAATGTGGTAGGCGATCACAGGCATCACTCTGAGGTGACACGTACACCATCCGCTCAGGAAATAGTGCTCTTGTACATTTCCTTATCATTTGCTCATCTGAACTGAAAGGCATTTGACCAAATAGTGACCGGAGTCAAGGAAGCTTCACAACAGGAAACTGGAAGCGGAGGCGGAACTTTTGTATTATGAGATATTATTGTGTTACTATTACGGGACATTATAATATAATCACAGCAGATCTATGAAAGATTAAAGGGTCAATCCCGTCATGGCTGCTTTTTGTTCATAATTCAATTGAAACTGAACTTATATTGTGTCTTCATTTGCATATATAGGTATTCTGGGAATAAATTAGTATATTTCTGTATTAGATAATTTAAAAGTTGCTGACAGTTTCCAGCTAATCTCTATATAATACAGATGCCAGCACTCATGTACTAGAATATAACCATACCCCCAACTTTTGAAGAGAAAGAGGGATAAATTATGCATATTTTGACCACGCACCTAATCACACCCCAAGTCACACCCATATGACCGTGAGGGATGTTCAGCAGACGCCCCGGACTGTTCATTCATTCATAGTTGTATCAGCCAGAACTTTCTCCTATTTATATAAGTGTCACTATATGACATGTCACTTTGTTGTGTCTATAAAGCCGTGTTCACATGTTGCAGAAATCCTGTACTTTTTCTTTTCTGCCGCTGTTACATCAAATTATACAATAATAATCTTCTCTGGTTATTGCATTTTTGCTCCATTTTTTATGCCTTTTCCCCATTATTTCTTGTGTTTTTGGTAAAGATGTGAAGACGCATTTGTTAGTGTTTTTATAGTACAGAAAAGCTTTGATTTTGCACTCAGTATCTGCAGTTTTTTCCTGCGTTTTTTAAGCTCCACATAGAAATTTCTAGAGAAAAAAAAAGCACCAAACCACAGAGTTCAGCGGCGTCTTTTCATGGAATCACATCCACTTTGCTTAGACAGATAAACACAGTGTGCAATAAAGCAGTAGAAAAACCCGCCATTTACACTACATGTGAACACGGACTAAATGTCCAAATAGAGGGGATGAGACGTCATGAAATCTCTCCCGGTGTCTAAAGACGCTGCTGAAGTCTGTGGATTTGGTGGAGTTTTGTCTCTATAGGCTTCTTTGTGGAGCCAGAAAAAAAATGCAAACAAAAATAGTGCCATTGTATTTTTAAATGCAGAATCAAAGCTTTTCTGTAGTATCAAAATGCATTAAAACCCTGTATTCACATCTGCCCCAAACATGTGTCAAATAGAGATAAAACACCTAAAAAATGCAGCAAACACAATAATCAGAGAAGATTGTTATTGTGATGCGGACACCTAGGGAAAACACATCATTTATGTGCCGCCCCCACGCCTGTAGCAGCTGGGCTGCTCGGATCCGGACCTGCTGTGTGGCTCGAGGGATCTTCCAGACCCGGGGGTCACGCGGACACGCCAAATGAAAAGGGGACGTAGTTGTACAGCCTTGGCCGTATTCAGTTCGTGATGCCACACACGGTGTTTGGTAAATGGTGGCACCACCGCTGCTGTTGTGGGACACCCCGGGGGAGATGTAATGGCAGCTGGATGTTAACCCCTCCGTGGGTAGGGATGGTTGCCCCGGGGCCCAGTGGCTCTGTACAGGGTATGGTGATGGCAAGGGCCTGCGCGCCCGGACGTACCAGGGGATGTTTGGTTACTCACAATTAAATGAATCACACAAGTCTTTTGGTAAACCAAGGTGCTGGTGGCCGGCTGTACTATGGTCCCCCACCCGGTCTGGTGGTCGCCGTCATTTCCCTCTGCACTGTGTTTGCTTGTGTTGGAATTCCTGGTATGGAACACGGGAGTCCGCTCCCGGCTTCTTGTGTACCTGAGGAGACATGCCTGCTGAGGCTGACCCGTGAGATCTATGGGCCCTGGCGGTTTCCCTATCCCTCTCTGTGGGTGGTTGTCTGCTTTTGGGACTTTGGTTGGGACAGGACCTATAATCCTGCCCTCAATCGGTTGATTAGCTAGGCCGCTGGTTCCGGTCCTGGCTTAAGGGTCCGAGTACCCCCTGTGTGCACGGTTTCTGGGTCAGGTCTATGGTGTCGGTTACGGCGGGCTACAACCTTGTCCCAGTCCACCTCGGATCTCCGGCTGCCATCTTCCCGTCGCCTGCCGATGGAGACCACCGTCTGCCACCTATCCAAGGTACCAGGGCTCCAACCCTGGCCCCATTCAACTTGAGCTACTCCTCTGCTGGAGCTACACCTAGCCCCAGCTTCCACTCCTCTCAACTTGAACTTCAAACTTAATCTCCTGGTTTTCCCGCCCCGGGCTGTCTAGACCCCTAGGTGGGCGTAAAAAAAAAAAAATCAATTACGCCATTTTTTTTCATCATTTCTCCAATCTCCTTAAATAATCTGATCGCTGTTTTGTTTGGGTCGTTACGATTACAGGAACTCCAAATATGTCCCTGTTATTTGCTGATTTGTGCTATTATTTTTATAAAATGTACAGTCAAAATTACATTATTTTATTTTTTTATTATTTTTAATAATTTTATTAGAAAAAAAAATATTTTACTCTCCCTGTAGATCAGAGGACACAGAGACACTTCTCTGTACAATGGAGCTCTGTGTCCAGTATACAGTAATCTGCAGTGGAGGCAGAAGCAGTAATGCAGGTTCATCTATATAAAATCCTCTCTCTGATGTCATCAGACTCTGTGGCACAATGGCTAGGGAGCTGTAATGTGGTTGAAAGTTGTTAGTTTAATTACAAGTGGAGATGAAAAATAAATTTAGATTTTTTTTTCTCATTTCCTTATAGTAGTTTTGTAAGAATCTGACTTTTTCCTTCAGCTTCATAGAGGTACAGTATATATCTGTATATATCGCTATGTCTGTGGATAATCTGCTTTTGGCTTCTCTGCCTGCAAAACAGGTCAGGAATACCAAATCCTCCTATGCCCCTCAGTGCAGGCAATGGCTCAGTGGTAGAGCTGCTGTCTATGGACAATGAGCGCATGAGTTCTATCCCTGTCCTGAGAAACTAGAGTAGAAAAGAATTTAATTTATGCGCTGTTCTTCTTGAATTAATTTATTTACTGCAGTGAGAGGAGCAGCCGGGCAAGAGCAGTGAACAGACTGTGGAAGAGAGCTCTCAAATCGGGACAGTTCTGCTGAATTTAGGACGGTTGGGAGTATGATATAGCTATTAAAAATGTTACATATTAATATATATATATATATAACGGTATTAAAAGGAATCTGTTAACATGATTTTGCTATGTAATCTGAAGGAAGCATGATGTTGTGGCAGAGACCATGATTCCAGTGATGTGCCACTTGCAAGGCTGTTTCAATAAAATCAGTGTATTATCATCAGGAGCTTATCACTACAGATCTAGGTTCTGCACCTCCTAGTCTAACCATGTACTCACCATTGATTAGCAGTTTTATTTCAATGTTCAGCGATGATAGAAAGCTGTGGTGTGGACGGGTTTACACAAGGCTCAACATTCTGAGCATTTCTAGATCTGTAGCTGGAAAAAAAATGATTGCATCCAAATGAGAACATGCAGACCGGCAAGTGACATATTGCTGGAATCAGGTTCTCAGCCACTACATCATGCTGCTCTTAGTATAACTAGTGAAAACCTGGCCAATTTTGTTTGAGAAGAAGGCAGACTTTCTTTTTATTGGACCCTAACTATTTCTATTAGACATGTCACAAGCCAAATGTAGTATATTGTATCTATTGGAACAGAACTGCTAAAACTGCTATGAATTGAAAAAGAACACAATTACACTGAACAAAAATATAAACGCAACACTTTGGTTTTCACATCCATTTTTGATGCGCTGAACTCAAAGATCTAAGACTTTTTCTATGCACAAAAGGCCATTTTCTTTCAAATTTAGCCTCATGTCGTAAGAATCTGTACACAATTCTTGAAAGCTGAAAACCCAGGTCTTGCATGGCCAGCATACTCACCCAACATGTCACGCATTGAGCATGTTTGGGATGCTCTGAATCCGCGTATACGACAGCGTGTTCAAGTTCAGATACTGACTGGTTTTCTGATGCCCCCCCTTCTCCCCAGGACTCCACCAATACTGTAAAATGGCACATTTAAGAGTGGCCTTGTATTGTGGCCAGCCTAGAGGCCCCGTCACACTAAGCAACATCGCTGGCAACATCGCTGCTAACGAACACCTTTTGTGACGTAACAGCGATGTTGCTAGTGATGTCGCTGTGTGTGACATCCAGCAACAACCTGGCCCCTGCTGTGAGGTCGTTGGTTGTTGCTGAATGTCCTGGACCATTTTTTAGTTGTTGCTGTCCCGCTGTGAAGCACAGATCGCTGTGTGTGACAGCGAGACAGCAACAACCAAATGTGCAGGCAGCAGGAGCCGGCTTCTGCGGACTCTGGTAACCACAGTAAACATCGGGTAACCAAGAAGCCCTGTCCTTGGTTACCCGATATTTACCTTTGTTTCCAGCCTCCGCCGCTCTCAGCTGTCAGTGCCGGCTCCTGCTCTGTGCACATGTAGATGCAGGACACATCTGGTTAATTAACCCGATGTGTGCTGTAGCTAGGAGAGCAGGGAGCCAGCGCTAAGCATTGTGCGCTGCTCCCTGCTCTGTGCACATTTAGCTGCAGGACACATCGGGTTAATTAACCCGATGTGTGCTGTAACTAGGAGAGCAGGGAGCCAGCGCTCAGTGTGCGCTGCTCCCTGCTCTCTGCACGTGTAGCTCCGTGCGCTGGTAACCAAGGTAAATATCGGGTTGGTTACCCGATATTTACCTTAGTTACCAAGCGCAGCATCTTCCACGCGGCGCTGGGGGCTGGTCACTGGTTGCTGGTGAGCTCACCAGCAACTCGTGTAGCGACGCTCCAGCGATCCCTGCCAGGTCAGGTTGCTGGTGGGATCGCTGGAGCGTCGCAGTGTGACATCTCACCATCAACCTCCTAGCAACATACCAGCGATCCCTATCGTTGTTGGGATCGCTGGTAAGTTGCTTAGTGTGACTGGACCTTAAGTCACACCTGTGCAATAATCATGTTGTCTAATCAGCATCTTGATATGCCACACCTGTGAGGTGGATAGATTATCTCCACAAAGGAGAAGTGATTGTGCTGCCCCTGCAGCGGATTGAACCGCTCGGATTCAGAAGTGGTAATTATTGGTGGCTTGAGGGTCTCCGAACCCGGGGGGCTAGGGGCCACACTCAAATGTAGAAGGGGGTTATTGTGACGCCCTGGCAAAACCAGGTAGTCACAGTTAGGCCTCCGCATTACACCATTCCCTCATTAGGAAACACACAGCCAACCATTAAACCCTAGTCACCTACCTTAGGGACAGTTAGACACACCAGTGGGCGTGACCAGGCGGTTGGTGCACGCCCACCCAGGGGTTTAGACTGCCCGGGGCGGGAAAAGTAGTTAGTTCGTCTGAGAGTTCAGTTGTGGAGGTCAGGCCTGTGTATCAGGCCTGAAGCAAACTGACAAGTACCAGGGTAGGAGCCCTGGTGCCACTGGCTAGGAGGCAGATGGTGGTCTCCATCAGCAGGAGATGGGAAGACGGCTCGGTGGAACCGAGGTGGACTGGTACAGGGTTGTAGCCCGCCGGTACCGACATGGGGAACCGACCCGGAAATCGTAGCACAAAAGGGGGTACTCGGACCCTGAAGCCAAGAACCAGAACCTACTGGAACTGGTTAATTAACTGATTGAGGCCAGGACTAGAGGTTCTGTCCCACCCAAAGTCCCTCACAGAAGACAACAGCCCACCGATTAGGGATAAGAGGTCACCGCCAAGGCCCATAGATCCCACAGGCCAGCGTCTGCGGGCACAGCTCCTTTGTCCACATCCAGCCGGGAGCGGACTCCTACGTTTCATACAAGGAAGTCTTTTCTACTTAAACAGTGCAGGAAAAGGATAGAGACCACCAGCTTGGTGGGGGATCCCGAACGCAACCGGCCGTGGCACCGGCCACCACCCCCTTAGTTTACCAGAGACTTGTGTGTTTTCCTAACTGTGAGTACACCAGCACCCGCTGCGGTCGTCATTTCACCTGCATGCACCAACCGTGTCTCGGGGCCACCATCCCTGCCCACGGAGGGGTTAACAACTCGCTGCACCTCCCCCGGGTGCCCCGTCACAGCAGCAGTGGTGTTCTACCTCACCACACACCGTGGGTGGTGTCACAAACTCAATACGGCCCAGTCCGTACACCTACGTCCCCCATTTTATTCAGCGGGTCCGCGAGACCCCCAGGTCCGGAGACCTTCGAGCCACCACCCCTGAAGGTCCGGATCCGAGCAGCGGCGGCTGCTGGCACGGGGGTGGCACACCCCGAAACTTGGCGTCACGAACAGGATACTTACCCATCCACGTACCTTGTAGAAGTGTGCCTTGTATTGGACAATCAGCGGTGATCCGTTGCCGAAATTTCAGAAGTTGCTATTTTGATTGCCATTTTGGCGCGAAAAACTACAGCCCAGCGTCTTCTTCCCCGCGAAAAGGGCGCAAAAGCTGAAGACCCGCCCCCTGGGAACGCGGCCGGAAAGCAAGGCTGGAAGTCACAAAACGAAACTTACAGGCCTGAAATAGGAGTGCCAGAAAAAGACCAAGGGGGAGGATGGAGCGGCATGTAACTAGCGTTGTGAAGTGCAGGGACGCCAGGACACTGCAGAAACCCGTTCCTGGACAACAACGCGGCAGGATGTGTTGGAAGATCCAGGCCCAAGCCAACTTCATGCTGGCAAAGTGAGCGTCGGAGATGAAGGGCCCGGCTGCAGCTGTCCAGGTGCGCAAAGTGGAGATGATCTCGGAGGAGCGGGTAAGCAGTGACCCACGCCCCTATGTTCCCCAGAAACTAGCTGTCCCGGCTGAGGGGCCCGGCCTGCTCCCGTCCACCACGCTGTTTCTCTCATCACCCGTGTCCGCAGCCAATGCCCCAACCGACCCGCTGCCCCTGTCTGAGGCATCGGAGCCCGTACCATCTACAGGAGAGGACCCAGCTGCTGGGCCCTTAGGTCTTACCGTCACCATCCCATCTGGCCCCGAGCCTGGCCGCACCAGTGATGACGTCGGCTCTGGCAGTCCGCCCACCCGCAACGGTGATGACGGCGGCTCCGGCAGTCCGCCCGGCCGCAACGGAGGCAGCACCTGCTGCTCCCAGGTACATTGTCCCGGCTGAAGAACAGCGGCAAGGTGCTCGTGGAAAGGAGGCGCAGGCTGTTGATCACGGGGGTCCCACGGCAGTATGTGAGAGCGGTCATAGCCGGCGCCGAGGGTTCCCCAGGAAGTCTGGCTCCTGAGCAGGAAGAAAAGCACAGAAACCGTGCCCCAGGCTGGGAGCGGCAGCAACAGCAGCTGCGTAAGGAGATCGCTGCCCGAAGAGAGTGTAAAGCGGATGTGCATGCCCGCACTTATAAGTGTTAGGTAGTGATTCCCGGCTACCCACAGTTCTGTTCCCCATTGGGACAGTGTGCCTTTAATGCTCCCGTTTACAAGTTAAAACCAAAGACAATGGCTGAGAACTTGCAGGCCAACCCATAAACTTTTGGGTCTTGTAAATAATCCTGGACCTTCCTTCTACAACCTTTGCAGCAGTCTCCGGAGAGGCTGATTGGAGGATGGGCCTGCGGTAGAGTAGGCCGAGGCCCATTCACCATTGGGACCGGTGACTATCCTTCGGGTCAGGGGTCCCCTGGACGTGGGGCCCTTGAAAAGGACTGCTGGGTAAGGAACTTTTTACCCGGCCCGTTTGGGCAACACCCGAACTTAACCTGGACTTGGGCAAGGGGTGCCAACCTGTGTTCTAGTGGTGGCACCAGGGTTAGGTTTGTTTGGGTGGTAAAGACGAGAAGGACCCGGTCCCGTCCCGTCCCGGTTATGTTATGCAATGTTTAAGCAACCTGCCTCCAGTAAGGGAAGACAACAAAGTATTCATGAACTGTAAATATGTTATTATGTTTATAAACTGTTTTATTCTTTTATCTTTTCTGCAGTAAAAATAAACCGGTGGTGGTCAGACAGCCCGCGGACGGTCTGTGTTTAACCAAGGGGGAGTGTGACGTCCTGGCAAAACCAGGTAGTCACAGTTAGGCCCCCGCATTACACCGTTCCCTCATTAGGAAACACACAGCCAACCATTAAACCCTAGTCACCCCCCTTAGGGACAGTTAGACACACCAGTGGGCGTGGCCAGGCGGTACCGACATGGGGAACCGACCCGGAAACCGTAGCACAAAGGGGGGTACTCGGACCCTGAAGCCAAGAACCAGAACCTACTGGAACTGGTTAATTAACCGATTGAGGCCAGGGCTAGAGGTTCTGTCCCACCCAAAGTCCCTCATAGAAGACAACAGCCCACCGATTAGGGATAAGAGGTCACCACCAAGGCCCATAGATCCCATGGGCCAGGATATGCGGGCACGGCTCCTTAGGCCACATCCAGCCAGGAGCAGACTCCTACGTTTCATACAAGGAAGTCTTTTCTACTTAAACAGTGCAGGAAAAGGATAGAGACCACCAGCTGGGTGGGGGATCCCGAACGCAACCGGCATCGGCCGGCATCGGCCACCACCCCTTGGTTTACCAGAGACTTGTGTGTTTTCCTAACTGTGCGTACACCAGCACCCGCTGCGGTAGTCATTTCCCCTGCATGCACCAACCAGGTCCCGGGGCCACCATCCCTGCCCACAGAGGGGTTAACAACTCGCTGCACAACATCTCCCCTGGGTGCCCCGCCACAGCAGCGGTGGTGTCCTATCTCACCACACACTGTGGGTGATGTCACGAACTCAATACGGCCCAGTCCGTACACCTAAGTCCCCCATTTTATTCGGCGTGTCCGCGAGACCTCCGGGTCCAGAGACCCTCAAGCCACCACCCCTGAAGGTCCGGATCCGAGCAGCGGCAGCTGCTGGCACGGGGGCGGCACATTATTTACAGGGGATATGTATAGTTTGTGATGCCACCCGTGGTGTGCGGTAATTGGGAGTACTGCCGCTGCCGTTGGGAGTACCCGGGGTGATAGAGTGGGGCAGCAAGATGACGTTACCCTCCACGGGTAGGGGTAAGCCCCGGGACTCTGGATGGTGATGTGGGGAGTGCAGTGCAAGGGTCCATCGGGTACTCACTCAGCAATGAAGCAAACGCTGACACCAAGGTAAACCAAGTCTCTGACTGCCACTGTCTCCTGAGGGGAGCTCGTTTGGGTCCCATCCTCTGCAGTACTGCCTGGTGGTCCGTAACCTGCCTCCTGGCACCAATTTAGATTGTCCGTTGTGGCCCGGTAGCCTGGAGCTTTCCAGGCCCCGCTTCCCACTGTGGCTAAATGAAGGAGCCTGCTCTCAGGAGCTCACGCTTAGGATTTCAGTTGGTCGCTTGCTAGGAAAGCCCTATCCCCCTCGTTGCGCTGGTGCCCCAATCTCTGAGCTTCATGGGAACAGTCCATAAAGGCCCTGTCCTCCGCAGGTTAATTGCCAGGTCGCCTGAAGCTTCACCATAACCTAGGGTCCGTGTACCCCGTCATGCCTTCGGTCCCAGACCGGTGATAGGACCAGGCTGCTGACCGTCCTCCTTGACGGGTTCCAGGCACCTGGCCTCAATCCCCTGCGACTGGGGGTCCGACTGCTCAAGGTCCAGGTCACCGTCTGTGACCTAGTCTGCTTCTCCCCTGGGAGCTACAACTCCCAGCTTACTCAGAGCTCCTCACAGCTCGAGGGTTCCTACCCGACTCACTTGACACCTCCCACCTCCCTGTCTGACTCCTAGGTGGGCGACCCTATTCCTGCTTAAGCATCCCACTGGTGTGCCTGGCAGGTGTGGTGCAAAGTGTATCTAGGATTTGTGAATGCTGGTGGAGGCAGTACTGCAGGTTAGGTTCCCAAAACCATGGGGGGTTGAGTCCTGCATGGGAACGGCAGATTGTGCAGAACCCTGTGACTACCCGAATAGTCCAGGGCGTCACATTCCCCCTTGGTTAAACATAGCTCGTTCTCAAGCTACAGGACATCCAGAGGTTTATTTTGTAACTGAAAGGGTAAAAGAAATAACATTTTTATTAGCATTTTTGTTTTTTATCCCTCACAGGGGAGGCATATTACTTAAGCATTTCAACCATAAAAAACTCTTAGAGTTCATCTTTTATAAACCCTGTGAAACGCTACCGGTTGTATTGATAGCGGGGCCTCAACCTGCTCCGTTGCAGCCCCTTCCTGCGACAGTCCAGTTCCAACAAACCGGATCCCATTAACCCGCCACCCAAACAAGCCTGACCCGCTGCATTCCTACTTGAGGTTGGTCACAGGGTTAAAGTCCCAGATTTAAAAGGACGCCTCTGGTAGGCACAGGGGGTGCAACGTATTTACAATAGCACAAGTTCGTGCTGGCCGCAACCAGTCCCGGAGCAATGGTCCATTCTTACTATAAAATATATGGGAAAAAGGGAAAACGGAGTCCATACACCAGGTGCAAACATTATGTAAACTATTTCAATCAGGTGAGATACTCAGTTGATTAAAACCCGGTAATCATCATTTTTCACATAAACATCACTTATCATTTTTCAAGAAAATAACAAACTAAGAAAAACAATAAAAGAAAACACAGATTTAACATGAACGTTAGATAGCCTGGTACCGCTACCATTAATGCTTGTAACCTATAGCGGAGGCTGGCATGACCTGCTCATCGATCATAACAAGCTTTTTCACATCCAAGGCATACCAGCCCCGCTCTCCACATTTCGGGTGTACGGCCCGGGTGCCCCCTAGGGAGATGCTCCTCTACATCTCTCCGGGAGAGAAACACCCCTGCCGTGAGGCCTGCTTCCCAAACAAACCCCCATCCTCGGTCGGGGTCAAACCGCTCTACAAGACCTTGGTACCGCAGCCCTCTGACTAGGGAGGCGGCACTTCTCAGTTTCTCCTTCTCTCTTCGGTATGGGCAGCAATCTCCCGTCGTCGCTGATCTCGCGTTGTCATCTCCAGGTGCAGCTTGTGCTGTTGTCGTTCCCAGTAGGGGGCGTCAGCATGTGGCCTCACCTCCCTTACTAGTATGGGTCATAGGTATACTTCTTCGGCCCCAGCAGCCAATGGGACAATGCGCGGCGGTGGATCTGGCATCTCCACAGGCTCTGCCCTGGCAGACAAAGGAACCGACTGCTCTGCAGCCGGGGGTGCAGAGTCTGGATACTCTGTATCAGGGTAAGGGCCCGGTGATGGGGCCGAGTCCAGTCGGGCCGTTGTTGGGGTAACCACTGTCGTGGCCTGGTCGGGTGGTAGGGGCTGAAGCTCTGCAGCTCGCTCTTTGCAAATGGGAACTGGAGGTTCCACTGCCAGTGGTGGGGTAGGCAGCTCGGCGTCCGCCGGGGACGAGGGTGACGGTGGCGGAGCACTTGCAGCAGGCGGGGACACACCGGACCTCACAGCCATATGGGCCGGGTCAACCGGGGCTGGGTAGCTGCTTATCCGCTCCTCGCGTGGGACTTCAATCTCATGGACTCGCACCGCCATTGCCAGGCTCCTCATCTCTTCCCTCCAATGGTCCAGGATAAAGAGGAATTGCGTCCGCATCCTCCTGAAGAGTCGTTCAGTCTCTTGCTCGATCCAGGTTGCGGTCCCAGGAGCAGCACACTCTGGTGACCAGCCTCGTGCCACCATCTTGCCTCTGCGGTGCCCAGGAACGTTATGGCAGAGTCCTGGCGTCCCTGCTCCACTTCCGCTGCTACATGCCATCACGCCCTCTCGGTTTTCACCAGCCACTCACTTCCGCGCTGGGGCACTCTGGGGACTTCCGGTTCCGGCCAAACTCTCAGGACAAAGGGCGGGGCTTTGTTTTTTTCTCGCTTTTGGTCTGGAAGATGGCGTTTTTGTGCCGCTCCCACATCAGCAGTCGGGCTGCTCGGATCCGGATCCGCAGTGGCTCAAGGGATTTCCGGACCCGGGGGTCGTGTGGACACTCAAATAAAAGGGGACATATATGTACGGGGATTGCTGTAGATACTTCGTGACGCCACCCACGGTGTGTGGTAATATGGAGTACCACCGCTGCTGTTGGGGAGCACCCGGGCATGATGGAATGGCAGCTGGATCTTAACCCCTGGGGCTCAGTGTCCAAGACACGGGGAGTGCTGTAGGCCGGAGGTGGCACGCCGGGCCGGACCGGGGAATGTTGGTGTACTCACTGTTGAATAATTGCACACAAGTCTGTTGGTAAACCAAGGTGTCAGTGGCCGACTGCCGCGTTCGGGTGTACTCGGGTCCCACACCCAGCTGGTGTACCGATGTCCCTTCCTCTGGCACTCTGTAATTTTCCTCAATTCTGGACAACTCCGTATGGAACGGGGAAGTCCACTCCCAGTATGTTTTGGTTGGGAGATGTGCCCACGAAAACTGACCCTTGGGATTTCAGTGGGTGTTTGCGGATACCCAATCCCCCGCGGTGGGCTGCCGTTTCACTTTAGCTGGGCAAACACTTCTGGAACAACGTCTGGAACTTTGCTCCCGGCCTGGTTAATTAGAGAAGGGGCTTGCAACCGTCTTCTAACTAGGGTCCAGGTACCCCGCCTGTGCACGGTTTCCGGACCGGATCTCCGCTGTCGGTACCGGTGGGCTCCAACCCTGTCCCGGTCCACTTTGGATTACCCGTGACTGGACTCCCGTCGCCTTTGGATATGGTCCACTGCTTGACACCTAGCCAGTAGACCAGGGCCACTACCCTGTCCACTCTTCACTAGGCTCAGCTTTCCTCCCGTGGTGTAGGTGCTGGTGCATCCCTGGGTGCAGGTGTTGATGACGTACTGATAGACCCTTGTGGCTCTGTATCTTCCACGGGTTATGGGAACATTGTAACGGGAACAATCACCGCTCCATTCTGCATGGGCCAACCAGCTGGGAAGTCACCCATGATGGTGTGGATCAACTCTTTTTCCTTCTCTGTGCCTGAAGTGGGAGTAGGACCTTCCTCTACTATCCTCAGGGGTTCCGGACACCTCTTCAGGTGGTCCCTGGAGACGGTGGCCGTGGTCTTCCCCTGATCACGGCTGACAAGGTAAATCTTCTGATTCTCCCAGTCAGTGGGTTGAATGACATAGGGGGTTCTCTCCCACTGGTCGTCCAGTTTGTGCAGTCTCCTCTTTCTCTTCAGCACCACATCCCCGGGCACAAAGGGGGCAGCTTGTGCCTGTCTATTAAAGCGCTGCTCTTGCCTTCCCCTGCTCTGGCTGAGATTCTTCTCCACATACTCTTGGATCTGGTGGTGCTGCATCTGGAATTTGTTATCCCAGTCCGTGGTTGGGGAAATGGTTTCAGGGACCTCTATATCCATGTCCACATACTCCGGCAACCTTCCAGGCTTCGCCCTCATCAAGTACGCTGGTGTACACTTGGTGTAACTGATAGGGATGTTGTTAATCGGGCAGTCTTTCAGGCCACAGGCTCTGCTCTTCTAAGGGTAAGGTCTTGAGCAGATTGAGGACCAAATGGTTTATCTTCTCGCACATCCTGTTAGTTTGGGCATGATATGGCGTGGTACGGATCTTCTTGCACCCATACAAGCTGCAGAACTCCTGGAAGATTTCGACTTCAAAGGCAGGGCCTTTGATCAGTAATCACCTTCTCCGGGTAGCCGTGTGGCTGGCAGAAATATGCCTGGAAGACCCTTGCCGCCATGCGAGCTGTCAGATCCTTGACGGGTACCACCACCATGAACCTGGAGTAGTGATCCACTATCGTGAGACCATAGGTATATCCTCTCCTGCTTGGTGTGAGCTTCCCATGATGCAGAGCGATGAGCTCCAGTGGCTGGTGGGTGACAATTGGCTGTAACGGGGCTTTCTTGCTGGTGCCATCCTTTCTCCTTAGCACGCAGGGACCACAATCCCTACACAATGCTTCAATGGATGCTCTCATCCCAGCCCAGTAAAAGCGCTCTCTCAGCAGCATTTCCAACTTCTTCCAGCCAAAGTGTCCAGCTCCATAATGATAAAACTCTAGGACCACGGGTACGTATGTCTGTGGCACCACAATCTGGCAGATCCTCTCATGCGTCTTGGGGTTGATGAGTCCTCTATACAATTTGCCTTGTTGCAGATACAGCCAGCTCCTCTCCTTCCAAAGCCTCTGGGCTTCTGCTGGGGCAGTGGGCCCCAATCTGACATCAGCTTGAGAAATTATCTCCTTCATCAGCCTGACTGCTGGATCGTTATCCTGAGCTTCTTGCCACCCATGGTGGGGCAATGGATTGAAGGCTGCCTTCTGCTGGCCACTGTATGGTCTGGTGTCTTCCAGACTGTCAGGTTGATGGAACGCAGGCAATTCAATCTCTTCCAACTCATCTTCATCCACCCCGCCGTCAGGTAAGTGTGGCATCCTGGATAACGCATCTGCATTGGTATTCTTTCGGCCAGCCCTGTACTTTATGGTGAAATCATAATTCGCCAGGCGAGCTACCCAGCGTTGTTCTAGGGCCCCAAGCTTTGCTGTGTCAAGGTGGGTCAGGGGATTGTTGTCCATGTATGCAGTGAATTTTGCAGAAGAGAGGTAATGCTTAAACCTCTCAGTCACTGCCCAGACGAGGGCCAGGAACTCCAGCTTAAAGGAACTATAGTTCTCAGGATTCCTTTCCATGGGACGGAGCTTCCTGCTTGCATAGGCTATTACCTTCTCCTTGCCATTCTGCATCTGAGACAGGAATGCACCCAAGCCCACGTTGCTGGCATCAGTGTATAAGATGAACCGAAGACCGTAGTCGGGATAGGCCAGGATCTCTTCTCCGGTCAAGGCTGACTTCATCTGCTGAAAGGATTCTTCCTGTTCCTCACTCCAGACGAATGGGGGACCAGAAGTCTTGCCATGCTTGGGTTGCCCCACCAGGAGATCTTGCATAGGAGCTGCCATCTTGGTGTAGCCTTTGATGAAGTGGCGGTAATAGCACATCAGGCCCAGGAACTGCCTCACTTCTCTGACGGTGGTAGGTCTTGGCCAGCCCTGGATGGTGGTGATCTTCTCCGGGTCCGGTGCTACACCTTCGGCACTAACCACGTGCCCAAGATATTGAATATTGGCTTCAGCAGATGGCATTTGGATGGCTTCAATTTCATCCCGTACCTGGAGAGGGCCTCGAATACTTCGGCAAGATATTCCAGGTGCACTTCATACTTTTTGGAGTAGACGATGACGTCATCCAAGTATAGTAGGACCGTTTCGAAATTGTGATGTCCCAAGTAGCACTCCATCAGCCTCTGGAAGGTTCCTGGTGCATTACACAATCCAAAGGGCATGCTGTTGAACTCGCAGAGACCCATCGGAGTAGTGAAAGCGGTCTTCTCCCGGTACTCTTCTGCAAATTGTAAACAAAGAGAACACACAGGAAAAGAGGTTGCATGATTGTTATCATATATATACAAGGAAAACTCCTATATAGTGCAACCATAGGCTACATATCCGTACTGGACAACCGCATGAAGATTAGGAAGAAAGGAACAAGAAAAACGATCAAGCGTCCATAAGGTGAAAAAAGATTTTTTATTGATCAGTGTAAAGGTGGACACACAGATAAAAATACCATTAAAACACCAAAAAGGGAACAACCGGCAGTGAGTATTCACAGGATTTAGTGAATGCCAGACTTGATTAAGCACCAGAAGGTCACAATGGTAAAGAGTGCATAATTATGCCTATAAATTCATAAAGTGCATAGCCACATATGTTTATTAATAATACTGCATTATATACCCATGTCAAATCATTAATGCTGTCCAAACCGTATATATTGCATAATGCGCAGTCAAATCAGTCATGGGTATGATGCTGCACTATAGAGCTACATTCCATCAGTGCAATCAAATATAATGCTGCACTATGAGACTTATGTCACAGACATCAGTATAGTTGATGCAATGCTGCTCCCCAGGGCAATCTCATAGGACTATGTCACAAAGCTATATTTGAGTGTATATTGCACTATGAGACTATACCACAGGTGTTGGTGTAGTCAAGAGAGGCAAAGATCACATGAAATTATATCAGAATACACATACAATCCGCTGCATAAGAGGTAAAGGTTCACCGTAAAGTGAGGATAGGGTGATAAGCCCCATAGAGTGGTTTCACTTATAATAACCGCGAATATGGCATTAATTATAGAAGCGGCGATGAAGCTTACCACATGTGCAGCAGGGTACGATGTGACCTGGCCGGAAGTTCCGCCTACCCGACGGCCGTTTCGGCTACCGCCTTCGTCAGGGGGGGTGGAGCTATGCTGTCAGGCCAGTGCTAATAAAGGGGGCATGCACCAATCCCAATCTATCATCACTTACATGACGCATGCGTTGCCGCGGCAACCCGCGACGCCAGCCGAACACCGCGTCAAGAGCCGGTGACGTCAGATCACATCATGTGATCCGACGAAACCCGCCCCTATAGACACAGTAGTTCGGGAGACGCCGCGTGCAGAGAGGCACGCATGCGTACAAGTGATGTATATAGAGATGGATGATAATACGCTAGTAAATACTGATGAAAGACTCTCATAGATTCTCAATCTATATGATTATATGGCATAACACCATATACCATAAGCTGCAGCCTTGATTTACTTACAAAACTTAGGAAAACAATTCAAGGTATACAAACAACACCACATTAATTTTGAAAAAACCTATATACATACACATCAAAGACTATGAGGCCTTAATATTATTGAGGATATACATAGCGCGATAATGGATAGAAGTATGGTTACAGAAAAAGAGACTCGTATGCCTATAACACATGTACTACTTATATATAACCACAGATTTCATATTTATAAGTATATAGGGTCCTAGTGACAAGTAAATACTGTGAAGGAAAAGGGGGGCGGGAAGGGAGGGGGGGGGAAGGGGGGGGGGGAGAGGGGGAGGGGAAAAAGGGGGGGAGGGAAGAGAGGGGGGGGGAAGAGGAGGGGGGGGAGGGAGGGGGAGGGGGGAAGGGGGGAGGGGGGAGGGGGGGGGAGGAAAGGGGGAAAGGGGGGGGGGGGAGGGACGGGAGGTGCTAGTGTGATCAATTTACATATGCGTATCATAGGAAGGGTAGGGGAAGGAAGGGGCTGCATGGGCATATATGCTAATGATACATACATATCATTTATATAATATATAATTGTACTCAAATTAGGATTAAGCCACAGATGGGCAAAGGTATATTACTGATAGTATCAATTGCTATAGTATATAGCTATCTAATAGCTGCCCATACAATCCCTAAAACCACCACAGCCCGAACCCATGACGTCAGCACAGGAAGATAAAAATTATACAATTAGTTCATGGAAAATTCTTGATATAAAAAGGAAAAAATAAACAATTAAAGATAGAAAAAATAGAAAAAAATAAAAAAAAATTAGAAAACCAAAAATAGTCCAGTCGCGAAGAAAGGCCGATAGTCGATGTGTAATCCTTAGAACCTCGTTTTCTTTGGAATCCATAGTGCGGCTGTATCAGAGAGTCACAATCAGGAAGGAATGCCCATGGTAATGGTCAACGAGCCTACAAAAAGCAGCATAGAAAGGGGTGCAATTAAAACAGGTTAAAACCAAAACCTAAAAGTAAGAGCTAAAATGTATGGAGGAGACCACATGAGGAACAGTATATAAACATACACGAGGAGGGTGGGGTTATAAGAATGGGGCAAAACTGATATTCTCATTTAAACCCGATGGATGTAAAGTGGAGAGTATCCAAATCCATCGGGTTTCCATTTGTGCCAACCGTTTACTTATTGGCCCACCTCTAATGGAGATGTCAATACAATCAATGCCTTTAACTTTAAGCAAGGAAGCGTCACAATTGTGATACTCATAGAAATGTTTCGGTAGTGTCTTTAACGAGGATATGTCAGTTTGACCAGATGCTGCTGTTATACCTAGTACATGTTCACGCACACGTGTCTTAAATTGGCGAGTGGTCAGCCCAATATAAATTTTAGGGCACGGGCACGTGGCATGATAAATAACAGCTTTTGTGTTGCATGTTATAAACTTTTTAATCTGATAGTTTTTACGTCCTGATGAATCTGTAAATGACTTGCTGTTCTCAATATTGGGACATGCAACACATCTGCCACATGATACACATCCCTGTCTAGGAGAAATTCTATCAGTATTAATGAGGGTTTGTTGTGAGTCAGCTTGATGATGGCTGTGAATCAAAGTGTCGTATAAATTCCTCGCCCGTCGAAAGGTGACTTTGGGGCGAGATGGAAGGATTTTGTTTAGAATTGGATCAGCCTGCAAAATAGGCCAAGCTTCTTCTAAGCATCTAATCATAGATCTTGATTGGGCATGAAAGTTTGTGATAAAACGGATAGTGTCTGAGTTGGATTTTTCAGCATGTTTATAAAGCGTAGATGCCCGGGTAGTGTATTTAGCCCTGTGATAAGCACGTTTTATCACCCTATTGCTATAGCCTCTCTCTTTGAAGCGTAGCTTCATATCAATGGCTTGTTTTTCAAAATCAACTTCGGTCGAACACACTCTCCTCAACCGTAAAAATTGCCCAATAGGAATGGCACGAATCATATGTCTAGGATGAGCAGAAGATGCATGTAAAAGTGCATTTGTGGAAGTAGGTTTTCTATATAAATCAGTCTGGATATGATTAGTACTATCTTTCTTCAGGGTAACATCCAAGAAATCAACTTGGGTATAAGACCACTGATATGTGATTTTGATGTTATAGTTGTTTTCGTTTAAACGGGACATAAATTGATGGAGATTGTCGATGGGTCCCTGCCAGATCAGGAAGATGTCGTCGATGTACCGTGCCCAAAAAAGGACACGATCCATCGACGACTCCTGATCCGACAGGAAGAGGTCTCTCTCCCACAGCCCCAGGAACAAGTTGGCATAGGAGGGCGCAAAAGATGCGCCCATCGCAGTTCCCTGGAGCTGCAGGAAAAACGACCCCTTAAAGGTGAAAAAATTGTGGGTGAGAGAAAACTGTAAAAGTTCCATAAGGAAATTGATTAGTGGTTTTGATAAATTGGACATATTAAGAAAAAACTTTGCAGCAGAGAGCCCATCATGATGTCTGATGCTGGTATATAATGATTCAATATCACCAGTAACTAGAACCATATCATCGCCAACACAGAGACCATCAACCTTCCTTAGAAGGTCACCAGTATCTTTCAAGAAAGAAGGTAGGCATTCTACAAGTGGTTGAAGATGGTAATCAATCCACTTGTTGATATTTTCTAAGTAATTGCCGCAGCCGGATATGATCGGCCTCCCTGGTGGGTTTTGCATATTTTTATGTACCTTCGGTAGAAGGTAAAGGGTGGCAATAGTTGGTTCCAATACTTGTAATGCTATGCCTAGTTCTTTGGTGATAATATTGTCATCAATGGCCATCCCAATAATATCTGATAATTGTTGTTTAAAGGATAACAAGGGGTTGAAAGTCATTTTTTTATAGCAAATGTGATCACATAATTGGCGAAAAGCCTCCTTTTCATATAAAGGGATCGGCCAGATGACAATATTACCACCTTTATCGGCGCGTTTGATAGTTATGTCAGGTATCTGTTGGATTTCTCTTAATCTTCTCCGTTCGTGACCAGTAAGGTTATCATGGGAAATCTCATGAGATATTTTATTAAATTGTTGTGAAACAACCTGAACAAATAGGTCAACATTAGTACTTGAATTTAAAGGAGGGAACTTTTTTGATTTAGGTCTAATACATGGTGGAATTACACTCCCCTGTCCCCCCGAGTGCTCCACCGACAATTCTTCCAGTATTTTTAGAGCAGATTGTTCCTCCATAGAGGGAAAAAGAGAGTGCAATGTCTCATCATGAAAGTGTTTCTTGAAAATAATGGATCTGGCAAATATGTGCAAATCTTTTATGGCACTAAATTCGTCAAAAGGGGCTGTAGGGGAAAAGGTTAAGCCTTTGTTTAACAAAGCCAAATCCACAGATGTAAATTCATGTGTACTTAAGTTGATTACCTTATTAGTTGTTTTCTTAATGCCATGAGTTTGGCGTTTATATGGCCGGTAAGTGGGATTATGATTCTTCCGAATCCCTGATCTGGTGATCATAGGGGGGACAATATCAGATTGATCACTGAGCGAGGTGACCGATGAATGTGAGGTGAGTTCATTAATGTGTCCGGAGTTGCCCGCCGGTTTCCTCCAGAAATACACCAGTTTCTGTGCAAAGTCTTTTTTGTCACGAGTGAGTTTGGATAGTTGGACCTCATGGATCCTTTTTACGATAGTGTCCAGTTTTTTCTCAATCTGAGTTTCATATGTCAAAATTTTGCCCTCAGGACATAATGTCCGAAATAATGTCTGTTTCTCATCCAGCGACTGATCCAGTTTGGTAAGAGAATCAGAATTCAAACCAATCAGCAATTTCATCAGTGTAAATGAGCATATATTACACGCTTCTTCCCATTTAGAAATAAAGTCATCATCATCCACAATAAAGCTCGGGGTAACCCGAATACGAAGCCCTCGTGGAATGAGATGATGTGATATGTATTTTTCCAAGAACATACGGTTCCACCATAGTCTGGTACGTTTAATAAGCATGTGTTGGATTTCAGACCAAAGATCCTCCAAACTATGGTCTCCTCCTGTCGAAATCGAAACTGTAGGCCCACCAAAAGCCTGATCAATTTGTTGGAGCCAAGCAGATTCTTTGGCTCTGTAGTCCATGATGCCTGTGCAAGGATCTGTGCCAAACACAGTTAGTTGCTGTAAATTGTAAACAAAGAGAACACACAGGAAAAGAGGTTGCATGATTGTTATCATATATATACAAGGAAAACTCCTATATAGTGCAACCATAGGCTACATATCCGTACTGGACAACCGCATGAAGATTAGGAAGAAAGGAACAAGAAAAACGATCAAGCGTCCATAAGGTGAAAAAAGATTTTTTATTGATCAGTGTAAAGGTGGACACACAGATAAAAATACCATTAAAACACCAAAAAGGGAACAACCGGCAGTGAGTATTCACAGGATTTAGTGAATGCCAGACTTGATTAAGCACCAGAAGGTCACAATGGTAAAGCGTGCATAATTATGCCTATAAATTCATAAAGTGCATAGCCACATATGTTTATTAATAATACTGCATTATATACCCATGTCAAATCATTAATGCTGTCCAAACCGTATATATTGCATAATGCGCAGTCAAATCAGTCATGGGTATGATGCTGCACTATAGAGCTACATTCCATCAGTGCAATCAAATATAATGCTGCACTATGAGACTTATGTCACAGACATCAGTATAGTTGATGCAATGCTGCTCCCCAGGGCAATCTCATAGGACTATGTCACAAAGCTATATTTGAGTGTATATTGCACTATGAGACTATACCACAGGTGTTGGTGTAGTCAAGAGAGGCAAAGATCACATGAAATTATATCAGAATACACATACAATCCGCTGCATAAGAGGTAAAGGTTCACCGTAAAGTGAGGATAGGGTGATAAGCCCCATAGAGTGGTTTCACTTATAATAACCGCGAATATGGCATTAATTATAGAAGCGGCGATGAAGCTTACCACATGTGCAGCAGGGTACGATGTGACCTGGCCGGAAGTTCCGCCTACCCGACGGCCGTTTCGGCTACCGCCTTCGTCAGGGGGGGTGGAGCTATGCTGTCAGGCCAGTGCTAATAAAGGGGGCATGCACCAATCCCAATCTATCATCACTTACATGACGCATGCGTTGCCGCGGCAACCCGCGACGCCAGCCGAACACCGCGTCAAGAGCCGGTGACGTCAGATCACATCATGTGATCCGACGAAACCCGCCCCTATAGACACAGTAGTTCGGGAGACGCCGCGTGCAGAGAGGCACGCATGCGTACAAGTGATGTATATAGAGATGGATGATAATACGCTAGTAAATACTGATGAAAGACTCTCATAGATTCTCAATCTATATGATTATATGGCATAACACCATATACCATAAGCTGCAGCCTTGATTTACTTACAAAACTTAGGAAAACAATTCAAGGTATACAAGCAACACCACATTAATTTTGAAAAAACCTATATACATACACATCAAAGACTATGAGGCCTTAATATTATTGAGGATATACATAGCGCGATAATGGATAGAAGTATGGTTACAGAAAAAGAGACTCGTATGCCTATAACACATGTACTACTTATATATAACCACAGATTTCACATTTATAAGTATATAGGGTCCTAGTGACAAGTAAATACTGTGAAGGAAAAGGGGGGCGGGAAGGGAGGGGGGGTGGGGAAGGGGGGGGGAGGAGAGGGGGAGGGGAAAAAGGGGGAGAGGGAAGAGAGGGGGGGGGAAGAGGAGGGGGGGGGAGGGAGGGGGAGGGGGGAAGGGGGGGGGAGGGGGGAGGGGGGGGGAGAATACTTCGGCAAGATATTCCAGGTGCACTTCATACTTTTTGGAGTAGACGATGACGTCATCCAAGTATAGTAGGACCGTTTCGAAATTGTGATGTCCCAAGTAGCACTCCATCAGCCTCTGGAAGGTTCCTGGTGCATTACACAATCCAAAGGGCATGCTGTTGAACTCGCAGAGACCCATCGGAGTAGTGAAAGCGGTCTTCTCCCGGTACTCTTCTGCAACAGACACCTGCCAGTAACCACTAGTGAGGTCAAGAATAGAAAAGTAATTTGCAGTCCTCAAAGCAGCCAAGGATTCTTCAATTCGGGGAAGAGGGTATGCATCTTTATGAATTACTAGCTGTACTACCCGGCTTCGCCCGGGGTTAATAACTGCTGTTAACAACATACACACACACATACATACACACGCCCGGGTTAATAACTGTTGTTAACAAAATAGAATGTATTAACATTCCCGAGATAGAATGTATAAATAGAATGTATTAATGCCCGGGATAGTAACTGTCTCTCTGTTTCTTTCCCATTCTCTGTCTGTCTCCCCCTCTGTATATATCTCTCTGTCTCTCTCTCTATCTCTTTGTCTGTCTGTCTCTTCCCTGTCTGTCTCTGTCTCTTTCTCCGTCTGTCTCAATCTCTTTCCCTGTCCGTCTATCTATCTCTTTCCTTGTCTGTCTATCAATCTCTGTCATTTTACCTGTCTGTCTCTTTCCCTGGCTGTCTCTTTCCCTCTCTTTCCCTGTCTGTCTCTTTCCCTCCCTTTCCCTGTCTGTCTCTTTCACTCTTTCCCTCTGTCTCTTTCCCTGTGTCTGTCTCTTTGTCTGTTTCTTTACCTGTCTTTGTCTGTCTCTTACCCTGTCTGGCTCTTTCCCTCTCTTTCCCTGTCGGTCTGTTTCCCTGTGTCTGTCTCTGTCTCTTTGTCTGTGTCTGTCTCTTTACCTGTCTGTGTCTGTCTCTTAACCTGTCTCTCTCTTTCCCTCTCTTTCCCTGTCTGTCTCTTTCCCTGTCAGTCTGTCTCTTTGTCTGTGTCTGTCTCTTTGTGTCTGTCTCTTACCCTGTCTATGTCTGTTTCTTACCCTGTCTGTGTCTGCCTCTTTCCCTGTCTGTGTCTGTCTCTTTTCCTGGCTGCATTGTGACACGCTAACATTCTATTTAAGGGCGTGGCTGCACATTCTTCTGAAGTTCTGGCTGCACTGTGGCTCCCAGCTCCATTCGCTTTAATGGAGGCAGGTTTTTTGGTGAATAACTGTAAAGCGCGGAGTTAAAATTTCCCCTCAAAACATAGCTTATGACGCTCTTGGAGTCCAGAAGTGTGAGTGTGCAAAATTTTGTGGCTATAGCTGCGACGGTGCAGATGCCAATCCCGGACATACATACATACATACACACACACATACATACACACATTCAGCTTTATATATTAGATTTGGTTGATCTTCCGGTAATCCACACACATCCTCATTGTGCCGTCCTTCTTTTTCACTAGGACCAATGGAGCGGCCCAGGGGCTACAGCTATCACGGATAACCCCTGCGTCTTTCATATTCCTCAACATGTCCTTGGCGCATTGTTAATGGTGGTGCAGGTGGAATGGGCCTATATCTCTCTTTGATGGGTGTATGCGCACCTGTGGGAATGTGGTGTTGGACCCCTGGATCCTCCCAAAGTCTAACAGGTGTTTACTGAAGACTTGCTCATACTCCTGCACTACCTTCTTTGTGGTGTGCAGGTGCTGAGTCAGTGCCTACATGTAGTTCTTGACCCCACTCCTCTAGCTGCTCTGGTGAACTATCACTGGTCGACTGGGATGCAGTGATGGTGGATGCTGTTGTCTGGATGGCATAGGTGTCTACTGTGAACACCTTAGCAATGGTGGCATATCGGGGTAGCTTAACCTCTTCCTCTCCGCAGTTCATCACTCTCACGGGCACTCTCCCCTTCCGGACATCAATTACTCCTCTAGCTGCCATTACTGTGGGCCAGTGCTCTGACGTCAGAGGCTCTACTACTGCCATGTAATCCTGTCCATGGGTACCTACTGCTGCCCTGCACCAAATCATCATCTCACTTCGTGGAGGCACTACTAGAGGCGCTACATTCATCACTCGTACTCCACCAATCTCTCCACCAGACAAGTTCACCTGTTGCCGCTGCAGGAGGGCCCGGATTTCACGTTGCAGAGCCCTCTGCCGGCCCGCTCCTGCAGTTGCAGACAGCTGTTCAGCAAATGCAACACTTCTCCCATGCAATTCTCAATAACATTAGTCCCTAGGACCATTTTTGGGTTACGGTCGCCAGAGTCATTCTGCACCACAATGAGTCCTTGATGCTCTAGCTCCACTCGACCCACCTTCAGAGTCACCTCTTTGAACCCCACTTGGGTCATGGGGAGCCCATTGGCCGCAATGATGGTAAGGCCAGAGGCTGGTGGGGTGAGATCATCATCAGACCAGTAGCGCTTATACAGTACATAGGGTATGGTTGTTACCTGCGAGCCAGTGTCCAGAAGTGCGAACGTCGGGATACCGTCCACAGCGAGGGAGATGATGGGGCGACCTCCGACATACCGCTCGCGCCAATCAGCTTGGCCTTGTGGGTCTATTCCTGAGGACTGGCCCTTGGCCTCAGGGGTTGCTCGATTAAAGGACACCAGCTAGAATAGTGGCCAGTCTTATTACATTTGCAACAGACAGGTTGTCCATACCGGTTGTTGTTCCTTCTCTGCATCCATGGGACGTCTTCCGGGCTGTCAGCGAGCTGGATCCTTTCCGGAGGCTTGGCCTTTGGCTGGTGCTGTAGAGTTGCGAGGATCCTAGCGACGTCCTTACTCAGGCATTGAACTTGGGACGACAGGTCATCAGGGGCTCTGGGAGGTGCTGCGGGTGCCGGTAGAGCCAACAGAGGAGGCTTCACAGACACGTGAGAAGTACCAGCCGGCCAGGGTGATGGTATGGGGTCACTAGCTTCTGACGTTTGTAAAGCTTTAATGGCCCGGTCCTTTAAAACTGCAAAGTTCAAGTCCTGATGTTCTAGGGCCCACTGCCGGAGCTGTTTACAGTCTTCGGCTGACCCCAGCCCCTGCAGAAACTATGGGAGTTTCAGTCATGCTTGCTCTCCTCCTATATATGCTGGCTGCACTTTTCTTATAGTGCAAGCTATAGCTTGACTATACCTGGCCTGGAGAGGTGGATTTATCCAGACTTACTGGTGGTAGTGATATTATTGTTGTGTGTGTGTGGCGCCCTGGACAAGCCAGGTCGTCACAGAACTACACCAGCACACCCCACACCCCGGTTAGGCACACCGAAGTCAAACACAAAATCCTTGTTGCCTTCCTCCAGGGGCTGATGTCCACACCAGGGGGTGGGCCAGGCGGTTGGTCCCGCCCACCGAGGAGTTCACAGTCCTGGAGGCGGGAAAAGGAGTGAGTTTCAGATTAGTTTGGAGAGGTGTTGGAGTGAGGAAGTAAAGTGGTAGAGGAGCAGACTGACGGCGTCCGGGTGTGTGGCCCGGACGGTACAGCAAGGTTGGCAGACGGTGGTGACCGTCTGCAGGAAAGGCTAATTGGAGCAAACTGTAAGGACCATGGACGGGCGGTGGCCCGGCGGTACCGGATCGGAGAGTAAAGAGAAGCCAGCACCATCCGGCAGGTCTTACGGACCCCGACCAGGCTAGGAGTCACCGTAAAACTGGTCAAATCCGTTAGCGAAGGGAACCTCCGGGGTTTCCCAGCAGTCAAGACCCGATTGAAGGCAACAGCTCACACCATAGAGGGAAACACAGTCACCGCCAACGCTACAGTTCCCAGGGCCAGAGCCTGCGGGCAAAAGGGGCTCCTTCAGCATCCATCCAAGCTGGAGAGCGGGTTACCGGTGGGAAGCCATTGGAACCGTAACACAACACAGGTGCAGGGAAAGGCAGTCACCATCAACCTGCCGGGAGGAGAAACACCGCAGCCGTCTATGGGACCCGTCCATCCAGCCGTTTGTTTTACCGGAGACTGTGCATTGATCATTGGCTGAGTGAGTACCACCGTGCCGTGCGGCACAGCACTGCCCCCGTGACCCTGCACCTCGCCAGGCCCCGTAACCCGCCTGCCATCAGATCCCTACCCTCTCACCGGGCCCCGGGACAACCAAACCCCCTACCCACGGAGGGGCGAACCAACATCCAAGCTGCTCCCTGTCATCGCTCCCGGGATCCCCGTCCAGAACAGCGGTGGTGTCACCAATCTCACCACAACCGTGGGTGGCGTCACGGACAATATCCCTAAACCCAAACCACCCCCTTTCACTCATGGGCGAGGAACGCCGCTCGAGTCCCTGGGATCCGGCCCACCGCTCGAGCCACCACCGAGCAGCAGCAGCAGCCGGACCCGAGCAGTGGGTGAGCGCAGCGTCCCCTCCTCCGCCCGCGACATGTGTTTGTGGTGTTAACCCTTGTTGTCATTTTGTTGCTGCATTACTTCTCTTGCTTTTACCTTCAGTTTCTGACTCGCCCACCCCAGGGCTATGGGACACCCGGTGCCAGGCCGGACTAGTCCGGGGGTCGTCAGTGGTGGCGGGGCCCGACTCCGTGGCCCTGGTGGGTGTCAGTTAAATATGGCTGGTGAATAAAGTTTATGGTTGTCGTGACGCCACCTGTGGTTTGCGGCTATTAAGCAGCCACCGCTGTATGGGGCCTCCGGGGCTGATGGAATGGCAGCTTGGATGGTCCTGCTCCCCACAGGTGGAGCGGTACCCCGGGGCAACAGTTGGTGCTCGTGAGAGTCTATGGTGTGATGTTGTGTGAATAATACGGTGCAGGGCCGACAGGCAGTGAAAGAAACAGGCACAAACAGTAGTCTCTTTACCTTCTCCTCTTTTACTTGGCAACAGTTTAGTCCAGGGAGACCGTCACAGGTGGTAAAGATTATCCGGCCGGCCTGGAAGTGCCTGGGGGTGATCTCTTTGGCCAGTTGAGTATGAGGCCTACTCCCTGCTCTTTCTTTTCTCCTACAGGACCCTGCACTCTGAATTTAGCAATGGCCCTCTTGCTGCTGGGACCAGTGGTTCATCCCTTTTTCTGTGTGGTAGGCTACGCAGGCCCTCTCGGGTGCTTCTCTGCTGGAGTCCACACCGGGCCCTTGGAATACAGCTGTACCTTCAGATTGCTTCTGGGCCAGGGGGCTTGCAGCTCTCCTGCCCTCTGGATTCGGCCACCATGCAAGGATTTTATACCCTGGCAACCACAGACTCCGATGTCTGAGTCTCTTCTGTGCCTCTCTGCAAATCTTGCTTCACTGGGCCAAGCTATTCCAGCTCCAGGCCCCAGTTCCACAAGACAGCACACTCTGCGTCTGCTTTCTCTGCTTTCTCTCTACAGACTGACTCTAACTCCTCCCTCAGGTCAGACTTAAGGAATGCTCCCTGGAACTCCAGGTTCAGAGCTCCCCCTGCTGGCCTGAGGGAGAAACTACGTTGGATGTTAAACTTACTGGCCAATGATTCCCCCAATTACCTCCAGGCTCAGCATTAACCCTTTGGAGGGGCAATGCTGTTGTGGCGACCAGGTCCTGGGGCGCCACATCTCTTACTGTTTATTCCTGTGAGTGTGCAGTGTGACTGACTTTCTGTAATCCTTGTCTGTCCCATCTGTGTTTCCATTACATTCCTGCCCATCCAGTCTCTGGAGTTATGGGGGACAGAACAGCTTTACTTGAGAGTATATTAAGTCATGGGACTCAGCCTGTCAGCCTGTCAGCATTATCAGCTGTCAACTGGATGCGCCTATTGGTTATTATGCTCCAGCAGCACTAAAAAGTTGCTCAAACAAAACACAAATGGCAAGGCATGCCAGAACCTTCATGGGACTTGCTATGGTGGGAGGAAGGAGGATCAGGGTGGGATTATGAGGTCCTGACTCTTGGCTATTGAGACTGGACCTTGGGGAAGGCAGGTGCTGGAAAACAGAAAGAAGCATCTGCCATCCAACCAACCACCTATTCTCACTATTCTAGCTTTAACAGTTGTGTCCCATGTCCTCCTACATAGATTATTTATTGAATGTTCTCAGTGAGAGAACATTCAATAATTTTTCAACTGGCTAACACGGTACCAAAACCTTTTCTCCTGCAAAGAGGGACAGGAAGATGGGTCTCATGGATGAGCATGTTGGTTGTGCTCCCGTAGCAGCCACAGTTTCACCTGGACCACGGCCTCAGCTTTTAATTGCACCATCAGCAGCACATCCACTTCCCCATCACTTACCACACTCCTTGCACATTTTAAATTAAGTATATAATATATGCCTGCAAACTTTCTGCTATTAATAGGGAAAAGAAAATGTGTAGCCCTATAGAGGACTTTTGTTTTTAGGTTGCAGCAGCAGTAACTGTATGCAATAAATTCCGCATATATGCCTCTAATCCAAAACTATCCTTCCCCCACCAGATATCCCTACACTGAATGCAGGTAACAGCAGTAGCAGTTTTACTAGAGAAAGGACAGTATATAGCCCTAAAACGTACTGTAGTTTTGTTTTATTGGTGCAGCACCGTAGCAATTAAACACTGCCTACATGTCTTCTCTCATCTAAGCTCTACCTCCTAGATCAACTCTCCTGAACAGCTTCCAGAGGAGATTGTGCCGAGCATCTTGTCACCGGGTCTTATATAATACCCGATGACGTGATGCAGCCGCCCAATCCCAGTTATGTCAATATCAGTGGCGTAACTAGAGATTGATGGGCCCTGGTGCAAAGTTTGGACCCGCCCCCCCTCCTTCATGTACACCGACACTTGGGGTACGGGATGACACTGACACTCAGGGTATGTGATAATCACGCTGACACTTGTCTCTTACCCTCAGCACCCTGGTTTCCCATGATCTAAAAACCCTATATCATCATCCAGCTTTCCTATGTTCTGATATCCATCTTGTCATCAGCACCCAGCTTTCCCATGCTCTGCTATACATCTTTCCCCCAGCACCCAGCTTTCCCATATCAAAGCATGGGAAAGCTGGGTGCTGAGAGATGTATTGCAGAGCATGAGGAATCTGGGTGCTGAGAGAAGATGTACAGCAGAGCATGGGAAAGCTGGGTGCTGAGAGAAGATGTACAGCAGAGCATGGGAAAGCTGGGTGCTGAGAGAAGATGTACAGCAGAGCATGGGGAAGCTGGGTACTGAGAGAAGATGTACAGCAGAGCATGGGAAAGCTGGGTGCTGAGAGAAGATGTACAGCAGAGCATGGGAAAGCTGGGTGCTGAGGGAAAGAGCCTTTTTCCCTCAGCACAAAACATTTGAATCCCATGCTTATATCTTTGTCCCCCCTCGTATATAGTTTTCCAAATACTTTAATGGCCCCCACACAGCCTTTCATATAGTATAAAGGGTCCCACATAACCCTTGATATCCATGTATTATAATTCACCCCATAATACTCAATAGATTATATTGCACTACATAGTGCTGCATGTTTTATAATGCACCCCCATAGACCATGTATAAGGTAGCCTCCATAGTCCTCCATATATTGTAATGTAGCCCCCATAGTCCTATATGTGTTATAATGCAGCCCCATAAAACCTTCATATTGTATTATGCAGCCCCATACTCCTCCATGTAAATGCACCCCTATAGTCCATATATAAGGTGTCCTTCGTTTTGTATAATGCAGCACCCACCAGGCCTCCCTGTGTGTAATCCAAGCCCACCAGGCCTCCCTGTGTATAATGCGGCCCCCACCAGGCCTCCCTGTGTATAATGCAGCCTCCTTGTATATAATGCAGCCCCCACCAGGCCTCCCTGTGTATAATGCAGCCCCCACCAGGCATCCCTGCATATAACGCAGAACTCCCAGGCCTCCCTGTGTATAATACAGAACCCCCAGGCCTCCCTGTGTATAAGGCTACATTCACATGACCGTTCCATCTTCGCGGTCAAAAAATGGTCCTTTTTTTCACGGATGCATCTTTGTGGCATCTGTGTGCCTTCCGTTTTTTTTTGCGGACCGCAAAAAAAACGGAAGAAGCTAGAAAGATAAATAGATGGGTAGATATAGACATGGATAAATAGATATAGAGACAGAGAGATAGAAGGATTGATGGATGAATAAATGAATGAATGAATAGAAGAATAGATAGATAGATAGATAGATGAGAAAGACCTATATAATGTCCAACCCCCCTGCATATTCTAAGCTGGCACCATTTAATGACTTTCATGTGGCACTAAAGGGTGCTTAGTATTGTATTTAGCCAAAAAATAAATAATTAAAAAAAAAACACGTGGAGTCCCCCCTATCTTTTGTAGCCAGCTAGGGTAAAGCAGATGGCTGCAGCCTGCAAACCACAGCTGACAGCTTCACCTTGGCTGGTAATCCAAAACAGAGGGCACCCCACACTGTTATTTTAAATTAAATAAATAATTTAAAACAAAAAATGTTGGGTGCTCCCCAAATTGGATCACCAGCCAAGGTGTAAAGCGGACAGCTGTGGTCTGGTATTCTCAGACTAGGGAGGTCCACCGTTATTGGACACTACCCAGTCTAAAAATAGCAGGCCACAGCCGCCCCTGAAGTGGCGCAGCCATTAGATGTGCCAATCCTGGTGCTTCGCTCCAACTCATCCCGTTGCCCTGGTGCAGTGGCAAACGGGGTAATATATGGGGTTGATGCCAGATGTGTAATGTCACCTGGCATCAAGCCCTGGGGTTAGTGATGTCATGGCGTCTATCAGATACCCGACATCACACCCAGTCAGTAATTAAAAAAATAGACAAAAAAAGTTTTATTTGAAAAAACACTCTCCAAAACATTCCCTCTTTCACCAATTTATTGAAAAAAACAATCAAATCCGTGTCTGGTGTAATCCAATAATGGGGTCCCATGACGATCCATACCATAGTCCCTGTCCCAGTCAATGAAGAACAGAATGTTCCCCATTGGCTGGGAGAGTAGTGCAGTGACCTGAGCTAACATCAATAGGTCAGCCCAGGTCACTGCAGGGGATGACGAGCGCTGCCATCAGGAGGTTAGATAAGATCATTACCTGCTGTGATGATCTCCTGCACTCCTGACGTCAGCGCTGTCACTGACTTCCATTGTCCGCTGCGTTCACAGCGAAGAATCGCGGGAGCCCGTGACGTCACCTCTAGTGACAGTCTCGGGCCGCCCACGAGACGTGATATGACAACGCGGCAGGCATAGAAGGCAGTGACAGCGCTGTCGTCAGGAGAGCAGGAGATCGTCACAGTAGGTAATGATCTCATCCAGCCTCCTGACAGCAGCGCTGGTAATCCCCGTGGCTGCCCGCACTGCAGTGTGAGAAGCTGCTGTGTTGTGAATGTCAGTTATGCTTTGGCTGCTGGGAGGCTCCCTCTTGTGGCCAGGAATGGTTTGGACAGAGACCAGGTGTGTTGAGCAATGGACATTTCCATTGCTAATTCTCTGCTTATTTAAATCCTGGTCTGATAGCAGGCTATGCTGGATGTCAGTTGTTCTTTTTTCACGAGCCTGCTTCATCCTGCTCCATTTCACATCTACCCCAGATAAGTGCTTTGCTCTTTGTTTGTTGTTTGGTTCTTTTACTCTTATCTGAGTTTGTCATTTTCTGTGGTTGTTTTCAGTTTATGTGCATGCAGGGATCTTCCCTCTCAGTTGCTTAGCTTGGAAACTCCCTGCAGTTATGTTTGGAGTATTGCTCCTATTAGTCCATGTGTTTGTGGCTTTTTGAAATTGTAATAATTCCTGTTTTCTGTTAATTGGTATGACAAGAGCGCCTGGTATAGGACGGAGTACAGATCGTGCGATCTGAGGGCCTTTTTGTACTATCAGGAATTTGGAATTTTGAAGGGTTTTTCTCTGGCCACCATCAGCCCCTTTCCTGTCCTTTCCTATTTTAGTCAGTGGGGGCCTCACCTTTGCTAATCCTTTATCTATTTTCTGAGGTAGAGAGTTATTCATCTTTCCTTCCTTTAGGATAGCTAGTTCTCCGGCTGGGTTCGCGGTGCACAGGATGTTAGTTCACCCCTCGGCTACTCCTAGTTGTGCTGGTTAGTAAGGGGATGGCGGCCAGATTAGTTGCCAATGCTGTTGTCACCATTTACCAATGATTGATGGTGGTCTTCCATGTTCCGGATCATAACACTGCTGATACTGCAGTGCGGACAGCAGTCCGTCCTGCGCTCTGTGCTCTCAGCACGGCAGTCGCACAGGGGTGACATCACCGCGCACAGGGGGAGAATGATGGAGCATGGAGCGCCGCTCTATGTTTTATCATTGCTGTGTGCGATGACGGGGGGAGGGGGCTCGGTGCCGCCGCCGATGACACAGGCCAGTGTTGTCCGTGCTCCCCTAGTGAGGTCTGTGCTCCACCAGTGCTGTCTGTGCCCTCCTAGTGATATCCGTACTCACCCAGTGCTCTCGGTGTCTCCCAGTGATGCATGCCCCCCAGTGCTGTCCATGCCCCAATGCTGTTTGTGATCCCCACTGCTGTCTGTGCCCCCCACTGCTGTCTCTGCCCGCACAGTGCTGTCGGTGCTTCCCAGTGATGTAAATACCCAAGGCCTCCTTTGACGTATATGCCACAGTCTCTCCTGTGATGTATATGCCCCAGCATCCCCTGTGATGCCCAAAACCCCTTCTGTGATTTATATGCCCACAGCCCTTCCTGTAATATATGGCCCCAGTCCCTCCTGGAATGTCTATGTCCCAAATTCTTCTGTAATGTATATACCGTAGCCCAAATGTGATGTACACACCATAGCCCCAATGTCTCCTGTGATGTATATGCCCCAGCCCCTCCTGTGATGTGTTTGCTCCAGCATCTCCAGTTATTTATATGTCCCAGCCCCTCCTCTGATGTATATTCCCCAGTGTCTCCTGTGATGTATATGCCCACAGCACCTCCTGTGATTTATATGCCTCAGCCCCTTCTGTCATGAGTATGCCCCAGCATCTTGTGTGATGTATATGTCCCCAGCCCCTTCTGTGATGTGTATGTCACAGCCCCCTATCAAGTTATATGGCTCCATCCCCTCCTGTGATGTTTATGCCTCAGGTTAACCTGTGATGTATATACTGTCACCTCTATGTCTCCTGTGATGTATGTGGCCCCAGCCCCTCCTGTGATGTATATGCCCCCAGCATCTCCTGTGATGTATATGCCTCCAGTGTCCCGTGTGATGTATATGCCCCCAGCCAATCCAGTGATGTATAGATGCCCCAGCCTCTCCAGTGATGTCTAGATGCCCCAGCCCCTCCTGTGATGTATATGCCACAGCTCCTCCTGTGATGTATATGCCCCAGCATTTCGAGAGATGTATATATGTCCACAGTCACTTCTTTGATGTATATGCCCCAGTATCTCCAGTGATGTATATATGTCTTGAGCCCCTCCTGTGATGTATATGCCCACAGCATCTCCTGTGATGTATATATGTCCCCAGCCCCTCCAGTGATATATGTGCTCCCAGCGTCTCCTGTGTTGTATTTATGTCCCCAGCCCCTCCTGTGATGTTACATAGTTACATAGGTTGAAAAAAGACCTAGGTCCATCTAGTTCAACCTTCCTCCACCAATTCTACATTTTGTCACTAAGTCATTTATAACCAACAATGTTATGTGTACTGAGGAAATCAACCAGCCCTTTTTTCAAAGCTGTTATAGTATCTTGCCATTACTACCTCTTGTGGTAGGGCATTCCACAGTCTGACAGCTCTGAGAAGAACCCTTTCCTATATATATATCTTATGTATATATGTCCCCAGCCCCTCCTGTGATGTATATGCCCCCAGCGTCTTGTGTGATGTGCATATGTCTCTATCCCCTCCTGTGATGCAAATGCCCCCAGCATCTCCTGTGATGTATTTGACCCCAGCATCTCCTATGTAATGTATATATAGCAGTCCAAGCGTCTTCTATGTAATGTGTATATATAGCAGTCCCAGCGTCTCTTATGTGATGTATGTGATTTACCAATCTTATTATCACAAAGAGTTGACTGCACACCAAATTAAGACAAACCGGGAAAAGCAGTTGTGAGAAGCAACAAGATCAATATCACCTAACATGCCAGCCAAAGAAGCAGCTCCAGCCACCACAGACGGGGCAAGTAAATTAATTGTTTGACCCAATATAGTAGGGTAATTTTCATGTTGATAATTTGTTGCAGCCCCCGAAGGATAGTAGAAATTTCCAAATGGCCCTTGTCAGAAAAAAAAATTCCCCACCCCTGACATAGTGGCATTCTAATAGGGCATCTATTTTATCCTGCATTAAAGATAATGATATGCCTGTATTGAAAGATAATGTAAGGAGCTTTGGTAATTGTTTTTTTCCTTTTTTTATATTTTTCTTTTTAAAGAAAGCAAAAAACTGTTTAATTTTAATTTTGCACATCTGGTTCTTACATTTTCTCTAGTTTAATATTAACTCCTTATTTATTTCCCTTCTTTATCATATTTGTACTATCAGCTTATCACCAGGGTAGAATTGTATAGAGAATTACAGTGCGTTTTTGAGCGGCATTTTTGCCTATTTTTCGGGTGCGTTTTTGGTTTAAAAACTGCATGACTTTGCTTCCCCAGCAAAGTCTATGAGTTTTCAGTTTTGCTGTCCGCACAGTGCAGTTTTGTTTTAAGTGCGTTTTCGTAGTGACCACAAAGATGCAACATGTCAAATCCTACTGCATTTTTGTCAGCGTTTTTCACCCATGTAATGCATTAGAAAAAACACAGCAACAAAAAACACGCTAAAACACGCAAAACGCATGCAGTTTTTTATCCGTTTTTTACCGCGGGTGCATTTTTGTGCGTTTTTTAGTGGAAAAAAACGCACAAAAACACTGCATCTTTGTGGTCACAAAAAAGGCAATGTGCGCACATAGCCTAACACTGTTCTCTGAAACTTCTTAGAAGGAGTGTTCATGGCCACTAAGGCTATGTGCACACATTAAGTATTTGGTTGCAGAAATGTCTTCACTATTTCTTCATCTATTGGCAGGAAAAACTCAGCCCAAAAACGCATATTTTTTTGTGTTCTTGCCGCATTTTTTCATGCTGTTTTGCATGCGTTTTTTTCACTGCTTTCAGTGGTGAAAAACGCTGAAAGAATTGAGATGCTGCAGATTTTTTTGCACCAAATCTGCAAGGAAAAAACCTCAACATGTGCACTACATTTCAGGATTTTCATTGACTTTGCTGGTATAAGGATTTGCTTGTAATTTTGTAACAAAACTGTATTAAAAAAACACATCAAAAAACCCGATAAAAACACACTGTGTGCACACATCCTTATAGGTATCAGTTGTAACCTTTATTAAAAATCTGTTCCAATTTGCCAAGCATGATATCATTAGCTCAGTGTCTTCCCTCTGGAGCGAGCTGCGTGGCTGGATGTAGGCGGTCACACACCTGCTCAGGTAACAGGTGAGGTCATCTCTCCCAGTCTCTGCATATCATCACCCTCCCTTCCTTCCCCCTAGCTCTCTTCCTGGTAGGATTAGGGAGGAGTTGAGTGTATGTGACAGACCGGATCAGTGTAACACAGAGACTGCAAGGGAATTAACTAAACACAGGACAACCAGATCAGACAACAAGACTGCGAAAAGAGAAGGAAAGCTAGATACGACGAAACCTCGAGAGACCGTGGTTGGTTGGATCTTGTTGGGTCCTTCAAGAGGTCAAGAAGAATGGGCGTTCTAGAGGAACAGAGAGTACAGATCATCTCATTCAAGTTTTGAGCCTGGACAGTCCGTGGATAAAATAAATCAGAGAAACAACTAGACACCAACTACAGACTTCCAGCACCATGAAGGACCGGCTGGAGCAACTAAAAGCGGTGAGTGACACATGAACTGGTCTGGATTGGGAGTTGATGCTGATCACTTGGGAACCAGTTGGACAAGTTCTACTGCTGGGACATCCCTGGGTCAGTCACAATATGTGACACTATTACACCACCCAGTCTTGAACTGCACGCTCCACCTCAATATAAAAATCTACCCACATCATTAATTTGATTGGAGTATCGACTCTTCAGGTTCAAGAATCAGAGTAAATATGGCAGTGAATGGGTAAAATCTCACTCCGTTCATTATTTCACTGCTACCTTATGTCTGGGCTAAACATTTGTTAAGTCTTTAAAGTCATAATTTTGCGCAAATCAAGGTCCACCACTTAGGAGCAGGGCTATGGAAACTTGATGACTTCAGCTAGGAAGTCTTGGCCACAGAACACAAGTTGCACATTTATTAATCATTTATGACTAAGCCGTCTAAATTTATAGCAGGCTAAACTTATCCCTATGGGTTAACAAATCTCAAGTCCTTGCTCAAGCCTTTATTTTGTATATTGCTCAATGGTTTCTATTGCTGTGTGACTATTATAAAGTTAGTAGTATCTAGTGATGGTACACTGACTAGAAGTGGATGGATTATTCTGGATAAGGCAAATGAGGAGCAACCACAAAGTCACCATGTGTGAAGAATGTAATTTCCATTAAATAGAATAGGGATGCGGAACTTGCTCTGGAACCATTTATGTTATTTTATGATTCATTATTTACCTAGACATTATCTACTTTATAACGTGTTGGGGATGGAGTCTGTAATAGAGTGTATGCAGCAGCATTAAAGGGGGCTTTACACGCTAGCGATATCGGTACCGATATCGCTAGCGTGTGTACCCGCCCCCATCGTTTGTGTGTCACGGGAAAATCGCTGCCCGTCGCGCACAAAATCGCGCTCCCCCGTCACACAGACTTACCTGCCCTGCGACGTCACTCTGACCGACGATCCGCCTCCTTTCTAAGCGTCACAGCGACGTCACATGGCAGGCGTCCAATAGAAGCAGAGGGGCGGAGATGAGCGGTACGTAACCTTCCGCATTGGCGGTGGACGCAGGTAAGGAGATGCTCGTCGCTCCTGTGGTGTCAGATATAGCGATGTGTGGTGTCGCACGAACGAGGAACAACATCGCTAATGAGAGGTAAACTATTTTTTGTTTTAGGACGACCTCTCCGCGGCAAACGATTTTGGCCGCTTTTGCGATCGTTTTAGGTCGCACATAAGTGTCACACGCTGCGATATCGTTAATGACGCCGGATGTGCGTCACTAACGACGTGACCCCGACGATAAAACATTAACTATATCGTAGCGTGTAAATCCCCCTTTACTTTATCCACCTTATTTTGAAAATGGCAAATGAATGGTGCGCAAACATTTCACCTTCTACCGTTGGTGATAGCCAAACCAACTTTTGATGAGGTCTCTAATTTCCTGTTAATGGGATTTTCAACTATCTGGATGCCCTTATAGTAAGTTTATTACAAGTTGTCCTTTTGCTGAGACTTCCAGCAATCACATTGGTGTAATCTGTAAGGCTGCTTTCACACATCCGGTTTTTGCCGTGCGGCACAATCCGGTAAAAAACGGAAAGAACTGATCCGGCATTTGTTGCCGTCGGATCCGTTCTTTCCCCCGTAGACCTGTATTAGCGCCGGATTGTGCCGCATGGCCTTGCGATGGAACGCTTGCAGCGTTTTTTGTCTCCGGCGAAAAACCGTATGGCGCTGGATTCATCTCCGTGCAGCGTGAGTTACAATGAAAGCCTATGGGCGCCGGATCGAGCATATGACTGAATCCAATGACAGATCAGTTTTTTTGAACTGTGCATGCTCAGTAGCACAACGGATTTGTCAAACGGAAGGAACGCATGGAAATACTGATGCAACGGATCCGTTTTTTCACTGGATCCGTTGCATCAGTTTTTTTTACTGGATTGTGCCAGACGGCAAAAAAAGGATGTGTGAGAGCAGCCTAAGATAATCTGTCAACCATAATTCCTCCTTAGAAAGTTCATATTCTGGTTAACGCTTTAGAAGTCAAGATTAATACCATAATAATTTCGGAACCTAAGAAGAATATATAAAGGAATAAGAGCTCCCTTTTGTCATCTCAGGATCAGTTTCTTCTCACCAGAGATGCGTTTTATTTCTTTTACTTGCTAATTTAGAGGCTTAAATCATCATCATAGTCCCCATTGGGGATCACAATCTAAATTCCCTATCGGTATGTTTTTGCATTGTGGGAAGAAACCCAAGCAAAAACAGGGTGCGCAAACGTTTTTCAGATGTGGTCCTCACGGGGATTTGAACCTAAGACTTTAGTGCTGTAAACAAACTGTGCTGTAAACAAACTGTGCTGTAAACAAACTGTGCTGTAAACAAACCGTGCTGAACACTGAGCTGTCATATATTTCATCTTCGAGCTATATAACCTTTGATGAGTAGCGTGAGATGACCAATGTTGGGAAAAAAACAAGATTTTGCAATACTCTGTCAAGAGTTCTTTACGCTATGTGTGTGTGCTGCATTTTAGTGGATTGATGGTTTTTCTAGCATATTGACATAGTATTTATCACATCATGTTAGAAAAAAACAGTATTTAATGTGTATTTAGATAAATCAGAGTCTAGTATAAAATTAGCATAAAGGAACAAAAATTAAAACTTAAAAATCATTAATGTCGGATAATATGTGGCTGGTGGGCGGCTAACTTTGTAAGGATTTGTAAGAATGAGCATCATGTATCGGAGCACAGCATTACACATGGCCAGCTGACCTACTAATCAATTTAATCTACAAGAGTGAACTGGCTAAAGGGGATCTCCGACCACCTCCTGGATCAGAATAGTCATGTGATGAGAAAAGCCTGATGACCCTGCTGTTCTAGATTAGTTGATTAGAAACTAGACTTTTTTAGTGAGGGTAACTAAATGGTGTAGCTGCTAAAAAGTATTGAATAGTGGTGAAGTAGGCTAAGGGTGTGGGTCATGCCATTACAACGCTCCATCTTGGCTAAAGCCGCTCTCTGCCACCTTCGTCCACTCCTTTTGTTTAGAAAAGGGTGAAATTGCCCCCTTAGCTTTTTGTCAATGTTGCTTTGATTGTACCAAAAGAAAGCTTTATAGAGAATCGGACTAGCCTGAGCTCATCTCCTCAGGCCCACAGGAGGGAGACAAAGCTTCAATGTGATGCTTATTCAGCAGCCTTTTACGTGACCTACCAACTCTAATGGCATACTTTGTATATTTTGCGCTTCCTATAATGCTCCTCTCCTTCTATCACCTGTTTGTAAATTTAAAAAAAATTACCAGTAGAGATATCTCTGACCTACCTCCTACTTGGAGTCTGCGCCCAGCACAGGCAGCATGGTGACGTCTCATCAACACGCCACCTCCATCTGGGCACAGATGCATAATGTTTTTTTGTTTTGTTTTTCTGCTCCCGGTGTAGGCCCAGAGTGGACATTCAACCTCTGTCATGACACATTCTTAAGTCAAACTGAGGCCTTCTCAAAATAAATGGCAGAGCGGTCCTTGTATTCTAAACATGTATGTTGCTTGGGCGGGGTGAGAAACCACTGGGGACCTACTTCCAGGACTAGTCATCTTTTTTTTTTCCTTTCAAATGCTTTAGCATGATGTTTAGGAGCCAGGATCATGCTGCCAGGGGTTTCAGCAGCAAAAATCATCTGTCAGGTTTCCTTTAAGATATTGTTTGGTTTACTTAATGTAGTTGACCCCATGAAACATGTAATTCCACATGGAGGGTTTGCAGTTGCAGTTATAGCTGAGTGGACACACACAGTTGCCTGCATATGCACAGACAAACATGGGTGTAACTAAAACATACAGGCTTTCTTAGTAAATGTGTGAAGCCCCGCCGGTGTTGTATCAGTGCATACCTTCAGGGACTCCACGTAGCTGGTGCTGGTCACAGGTAGGGAATCTTCAGTTTTGATCGTGACGCCACTCTCAGATTTGCGGTCAGAGGGGACCGCCACTGCAGGTTAGGAGGCACCTGGGGCTGATGGTGGGTGCAGTCGGGTGTAGTAGCCTCCTGAGAGTGAGGCAAGCCCCAGGGCCCTCTGTAAAGCTGTAGTACCACAAGTCGCAGAATGACCACACACAGGCAAAGTGTCTTTCAGGGTTTTTACTCACTTCAGGTGGCAGGGTGAGTAACCCGGGCGTAGCTGGGATGAACCAGGTGGGAACCAGGTATCCTTCCGGCTGACTGTATGAGGGTGACTACAAACTCGCCTTCCTTAGCCCTTGGTGGTTTGGGGTGACCCCGACTTTGAGTCCCTATGGGGGTCACCCAGGGAAGATGCTCCAAGCCTCTCTCCCCTTCTTGTTTTGCCGTGTGCTTGTTCCCCGGGCCAGGCCACTCCAGCCTCTTGCCTCCTGTGACCTATGGGCCCTACTTGCGGTTACGTGGCTGCGGCTTTTGGTTGTTGTGGTGTGGGCTGTAAGAGCCCCACACCGGCAGGTTTAGCAGGGAAAGGTGAATCTATCCTCGCTTCGGGATCTGCCGCCCGGTTGGGCCTGGTGCTCTCTAGAAGTCTCCTTACTTCCCACTCCGTTGCACTCGCTAGCTGAAGCTGGCTTTCAGGCAGCACTTCTAGTTGACCGTTCTCCCCCGTCTGTAGCCACTGCGCGGGCGCTGTTAGACAGCAACAGCCCCACAGGTCTGCTCCTCACTGAGCCCTCTGGAGTTCTCACTCTAACTGACTCACTGCTCCTCCTCTCCTGTTCTTGCCTACGCCACCTAGCAACCAGACTCTCCACCACACCCCTTGAGAGGAGATGGAGGCTTTTAACCCCCTGCCACTATTCCAGTGGAGGTATAGGCTTTGCCCCCTCCTGGGATCCCCAGGGGTCCTCTCATGGGTACATGTGTGAGACCTGGTCACTATGCGCCTGTGTTCCACACCCCTGTCAGCCTTCTGGATTACCTGTATTGTACTGTCCCCAGCATGGGTGCGGTACTCAGTGGTGCCTGACCAGGTCAGGGGCGCCACATTCCCCCTTAGTTATCACCAGCACGTCCTCGGGCTGCAAGACAACATTTTAAAATGCATAAAACATTAAAACATGTAAAACATTTAAAAGCACCAGGTATCAGACATCACCACCCTCCACCCACAAGTCCGTTAACCCACCCAAAACCCTCTCAGGAGGCAGGTCACCGGTCCTGTCGGTAACCAGGTCTGGGCCATCCGTTTCCCCAGACCTTTCCTCCAATCTTCCTCTCCCGTTGGCCGCGACTTCAGCCACTTCTGGCAGGATGTAGAGGCGGCTTTCATGGGCTGGTGGTTTCAGGGTATACCTGGCCTGGTGGATCCGCGCCGTCAGCCTCTTCTGGCAGGATGCAGAGGCGGCCTCCACAGTTGGTGCTGACCAGGTACCCTCTTTGTGGTGGTGAGCCAAGGCCCCATAAACAGGCGTGCTCTCTGGTCGCAGGTGAGCCAAGGCCCTTTTCTACGGACGGGCCCCCCTGGTTGCAGACGAGCCAAGCCCCTAAACAGGCTGGCCCTGGTGGTGGTGCCACTGGTGTAACTATTTACACTGCGAGAGTTTGTGGCTATAGCAAGTTCATAGCCTTAAGTTTATTTCTCACAATAGTTTTTGTGGGCGCATTTCTTTAACGTTGCAAACAAAACTTTTCAAAACTGGTCAAAACAGTAACTTCTTACTTTACTTTACTTTTTACTCCTCTTTTTCACTAGGGCGAGGGCACGTTGGGCACTGGCACCTGTGACTTTCCTGCTCTTTGTCTCTGTCTTCATCTGTGGTTGCCTCATCTATAGGTTCTGTGTCTTTCCTTTCTTGGTCTGCATCTGATTCCTTTTCTGTATCTGTTTCTTTATCTCTGTCTTGTCTTCCTTGTCTTTCTTGTCTTTCTTGTCTTTCTTGTCTTTCTTGTCTTTCTTGTCTTTCTTGTCTTTCTTGTCTTTCTTGTCTTTCTTGGCTTTCTTGTGGCATGGGATGGCTGTAGGGTTTGCTGGTACGTAAGGCTACATCAAGTGCGTACAATCCCCTTTCACCTTGGTGCATGGTAAACTGTACCGAATCTCCCATTTTCAGATTTCTGCAAGGGTGTCCTCTTGGCAGATGAGCGTTCACATCTCCCCTGTTAACAAATATCCCTTCTTTTATTCCTGGTGCTACAATGAAGCCATAACCACTTTTCAAGTTGAAATCTTCCACTACGCCATAACACAGGGGTCCTCTAGCCTGGGCTTTGGACTCTCTCAACATACGCTTCTCCTTTAGGTCTCTGGCGGTGACTGCTCTCTGTTCAGGAGACTGTGGTGCTGGAGCAAACTGTGTTCTTCTGCGCCGTGTCTTGCGGGCTGGATCCATGCCTGTGGGCTCCCAGGTGAAGCTCTTAGGCAGCTCTTCTTCTGCAGAGGGGGTCAGGTCCTCCTCGTCCCAGCGGGAGTATGGCAGCATTTCCGGCTCTGAATACACAACTGCTACTGGTGGCACTGGAGTCGGAGTCAACCCTTCTGCTTCCTGGCCTCCTCTCCCCCTTAGTTCTTCCTGGCACTCCAGCTGTGGCAGTGCCGGGGATGGCTGCTCTTCGGCCGGCCCAGGTGAGGGACTCCTTGGTGTAGCTGCTGCAGGAGTTAGCAGGAGACTCTTTGGGGTATGCGGAGGGGGTATGTACTGGCTCACCAACCATTGTGGAAATTTGGCCTCCAGGTCAGCCCTCATCTGCCAATATGCAGGGTCTTCACCCACCGTGGGCTGCCTATCAGGAACCTCTGTGGACCGGGGAGCGGTGTCTGCTCTGGCCTTACAGGCCGGGGTAAATGCTGAGGTAGTCTTTCCTTGGCGGGCCGCGCCTGGCATGGCGGCGGCCTGGTCTTGGCGGGCCGCGCCCTGTATGGCGGCGGCCTGGTCTTGGCGGGCCGCGCCCGGGATGGCGGCGGCCTGGTCTTGGCGGGCCGCGCCTGGCATGGTGGCGGCCTGGTCTTGGCGGGCCGCGCCTGGCATGGCGGCGGCCTGGATCAGTGTCGCTGTTGCAGGGGGCTCTGTGCAGGCTGGGCTGGACGTCGCTGCAGCAGTCTGGGCTTGGCGGGCCGCGCCCTGTATGGCGGCGGCCTGGTCTTGGCGGGCCGCGCCCAGGATGGCGGCGGCCTGGTCCTGGCGGGCCGGGCAGGGCATCGCTGCAGGGACTGGGTCTTGGTGGGCCGAGCAGGGCATCGCTGCAGCCGCTGGGGCTTGGAGGGCCGCACCTGGCGTGGCTGCGGCCTGCTTCAGCGTCGCCGCACCGGACGCCTCTTCAGGGACCGCGGACGTGGCAGCAGGGGTCGGGGCACTTGCGCGGGCCGGGGCATCATTCGACTCACCCGTTGTTGGTAGCACTGGGGTCTGCGTCGTCGCCGTCCCGCCTGACACCCGGCGCGCAGCTCTCCCTTCATAGGCCCGAACCGCCGCGGTCATCTCCTGCAGTTCCATCCGTTCCTCCCGAATCTGCTCCACGACCCGGGTCTCCAGCCGGTTGCAAAACTGGGCCAGCTCTCGGTACCACCAGGCAGCGGAGCCTGGTTCTGGGTTCCTGCGGTCAGACGCCATTTCTTCTGCGCCGTCTTCTGCACGGTCTCCCAGCAGTGGACTCTTCGCTGCCTCCTGTAACAAGCTGTCCAGTTTCTGCTCTGCCTCTTTCAACAGCTCCTCTCCCAGCAGCAGGCTTGTGGCTTCCTTTCCTTCCCGCCGTCTCTCGACGCTTCCACTCTCATAGCTGGCAAGGCCAGAACTCTGCAGGGGATCTCTGGGTAGCCACACCCCTTCGTGGGCGGTAACTTCTTCCAGCGCGGGCTGCTGTTGTTTTTCAGCGCGCTTTTCATGGTGGCAATATGGCGGCGCTTCCAATTTTTCAAGCGGACCGCCCAGGCACATGGTCACCTGTCTGAACAGGTCTAGTCCTTATCCTGTTCGTGACGCCAGATGTGAAGCCCCGCCGGTGTTGTATCAGTGCATACCTTCAGGGACTCCACGTAGCTGGTGCTGGTCACAGGTAGGGAATCTTCAGTTTTGATCGTGACGCCACTCTCAGATTTGCGGTCAGAGGGGACCGCCACTGCAGGTTAGGAGGCACCTGGGGCTGATGGTGGGTGCAGTCGGGTGTAGTAGCCTCCTGAGAGTGAGGCAAGCCCCAGGGCCCTCTGTAAAGCTGTAGTACCACAAGTCGCAGAATGACCACACACAGGCAAAGTGTCTTTCAGGGTTTTTACTCACTTCAGGTGGCAGGGTGAGTAACCCGGGCGTAGCTGGGATGAACCAGGTGGGAACCAGGTATCCTTCCGGCTGACTGTATGAGGGTGACTACAAACTCGCCTTCCTTAGCCCTTGGTGGTTTGGGGTGACCCCGACTTTGAGTCCCTATGGGGGTCACCCAGGGAAGATGCTCCAAGCCTCTCTCCCCTTCTTGTTTTGCCGTGTGCTTGTTCCCCGGGCCAGGCCACTCCAGCCTCTTGCCTCCTGTGACCTATGGGCCCTACTTGCGGTTACGTGGCTGCGGCTTTTGGTTGTTGTGGTGTGGGCTGTAAGAGCCCCACACCGGCAGGTTTAGCAGGGAAAGGTGAATCTATCCTCGCTTCGGGATCTGCCGCCCGGTTGGGCCTGGTGCTCTCTAGAAGTCTCCTTACTTCCCACTCCGTTGCACTCGCTAGCTGAAGCTGGCTTTCAGGCAGCACTTCTAGTTGACCGTTCTCCCCCGTCTGTAGCCACTGCGCGGGCGCTGTTAGACAGCAACAGCCCCACAGGTCTGCTCCTCACTGAGCCCTCTGGAGTTCTCACTCTAACTGACTCACTGCTCCTCCTCTCCTGTTCTTGCCTACGCCACCTAGCAACCAGACTCTCCACCACACCCCTTGAGAGGAGATGGAGGCTTTTAACCCCCTGCCACTATTCCAGTGGAGGTATAGGCTTTGCCCCCTCCTGGGATCCCCAGGGGTCCTCTCATGGGTACATGTGTGAGACCTGGTCACTATGCGCCTGTGTTCCACACCCCTGTCAGCCTTCTGGATTACCTGTATTGTACTGTCCCCAGCATGGGTGCGGTACTCAGTGGTGCCTGACCAGGTCAGGGGCGCCACAAATGTTTAAGGGACTGCTAACTATTTAACCAGTTTTTCTCCAATGCCGGAGTCAGATTTCTGTGCTTCTACTTACACACATAGAAATTATGGGGCCCCATAGCAAAATATATTCATGGACCCCGCCAAAAACAAACAAACAAACAAAAAAATGTATGTGTGTGTGTGTGTATATATGTATGTATTTATGTGTATATATATTATATAATATATATATTTGTCCTGGTCAAGTAAGAATGTGACTCACAACTTTGCAGCCCTTACAAAGTACTGTAATTTTCCTCCTGTTAAAGCCCCTAAAATCTCATTACATTGCTCCTGCAAGGTATGATGCCAGCTAAACTATAGGAGTATTTGTGGCAGCTTTGAACCTTCAGGCGCCACAGGGTAGTGCACCCCCCATTAGGGTGAGGTATTTAGGTCCAAGAGAGGGCGGTACCGGTTTCCAGTAACACAAAGATACAGATACAGTGGGTTGCCCTCCCCAATGGGGACCGGGCCAGGGTTTGGTCAGAGTAGGGGTCACTACAGCGGTTGGGTTTACAGGACGCCACCGCACCAGGGGCTCCCCGATCCACTGGAACCGGGGACTCGGGGTCAGGGAGAAGCAACCACTAGGGAGAGTCAGAAGCACACAGTGGGAAGAGCAGGTTGACCTAGTGAGAGTAGTGAACCAGCCGGTGGCAGCAGCTGGGGGCTACAGCTCAGAACACACAACACAACTACAACAGAGAGAGAACAGCGTCACACACCAAGCAGAGTGGACGTGCCACAGGCAGTTCTGTTGGCCAAGGCGTTCAACACGATCACTGGGGAGAAGAAGGCGGCTGCTTCCACAGGACAGGTGCTGTCGGGGTACAGAACCCTAGGGCAGATATACTTCATGTTATCTACCAACTCTGCAAGGGTCGCGGGGAACGGCTAGAACAGTCACCAGCCCCATCCCACAGCGTCTGTAGCCAAACAGCATATAGAATCCAGGGACCGAGGTCTTCGGCCAGCTCCACATCAGAACCGCACTATCAGCATACACAATGGGACCAGGATCCCCAAGTGTTTCACGCTACGGGGGTCTGATACTTAGCGCATGAAAAAGGAAGGGCCCATAGGCTGACACACACCGGACTTGACTTTTCACGGATCAGGGATTGACTGGAGCCCATCGTGGCAGAGATCGGTACTCTGGGGCAGCTCCTGAACAACTTGTGAGTAAAAGACCTGGAACCGAAGCCCTGTCTCTGCCTTTCCTTTACCGGCGCCCAGCGCTGTGACGCCTGCAGAGACTGCCACCACCCCTGTCCATCTTCCATCATCTTCCCTGGGGTAATCACGCTCCACCTGTGGGGAGCGACACCATCCCGGCTGCAACCTTCACAATCAGCCCCGGAGAACAGCACCTGCAGCGGCGGCCCATCCCTGGCCGCTTACCACAGGTGGTGTCATGATCATAAAAGACTTTCCTAACTGTCACTACCATCCCCATCTTCTATCTTGCCTCCCGTCCACTACCTTCCCTCCCTCCTGTATATCTCGGGGTCATGAAACCGGGCCAGGCCAGCTCGTGTCGACGCAGAGGATCTGCACAATCGGCCCGGCGACGTGTGGGGTGAAAACCCCTCGACCACCGGGTGTTACATATTCCTGCACAGTACCCTCCAAAAGCACAGTATAATGACCCAACTGTACCCCCTCAACCACTCCAGCAAGGTATGGTGACCCCAAAACAGTATGATCCTGAACTGTGACTCCCACACAGCCCCCCATGCAGTGTAATGGGCCTACATATAGTATAATTGCCCCCACACCTCTTCACACTGTATAATTGCCATCAACAGTCAGCCCTCAAATATCCCTCCATAAAGTATAAAGGCTCTCTCATTGTCCTCCAAATATTATAATGGCCTTCAAATTACCCTTCAAATAGTACAAGGCCTTCACATAACCCTTTTAATATTATCATGGCCGTCATATAGCCTTCCATTTAATTGGCCTCACATAGTCTTCCATATAGTATTATACATCCTCCATCATCCTCTATATAGTATAATGGGCCCACATTGCCTTCCATATAGTATTATGCACCCACCCATAATCATCTATATAGTATAAGGTGTCCCACACTGCCTTCCATATGTATAATGTACATTCCATAGTCCTCCATTTAGAATAATGGGCCCCACATTGTCTTTCATATAGAATATTGTACCCCCATAGTCCTTTGTATAGTATAATGGGCCCCACTTAGCCCTTCATACAATATATTATAATGTACCCCCTATGGTCCTCAATATATTATAATGCATCCTCCATATATTATAATGCCCCCTCCATAGTCTTCTATATATTACTATGCCCCTGTAGTCCTCCATACATAATAATGCACCCCTATAGACCTCCATATATTATAGTGCACCCACATAATCCTCATTCTAGTATAAAGCACCCCATAGCTTTCTATATATTATAATGCATCCGATAGTCCTCCATCTATTAGAATGCTCACCATAGTCCTCCAAATAGTATAATGCAGCCGCATAGTCCTCCAAATTGTATAATGTACCCCATAGCCCTCTATGTATTATAATGTACTCACATAGTCCTCCCAATGGTATATGCTTCCCCCATAGTCCTCCACCAGTATATTCACTGATTTAAAAAAAAAAATAAAATACTCACCTCACCTCTCCTCTTTGGTCTCCTCAGCGTGTATCCTGCCACTCTCCACAGCGAGCATGCATAATTGCATCTTGCCGTGCTGAAATGCCAGAGCACAGACACAGCGGGGGGATGAAGGAGGAGGGAGCGTCAGCAGATCTCTCCCTCTTATTGTTTCAACTGTATTGGCATCGCGATGCAGAGGGGGTGGCGCCAGCATTGGGCCACTCTGACTCATGGACCCCATAGCGGCCACGTTGTCTGCTGCGATTGGCGGTACGCCACTGTACTCACAATTAGCACTACTTAAAGCTGAGGAAGATGCCACAGCCATGCCATGAAGTTAGTTATCTCTTACAGATGAGCTAATTACGGTATATTTTTGATGAATTTAATGAAATTGCAATTCAAACAGTTTGCAATGTGCTTCACTTGAATCACCCCAAAAATGGCCTACTTTCATTTCAAACATTGCAGAAAATTGCATCAACCACAGCAAACTGACATGACCTCAGGTGTGACTATGTGGGCTTCCCCATAATGCATTGCGGCTATCACATAACATGTTATGGTGCAGAAAATCAGGAGGGACTATTATAGCCTGTATAAAAGCCAAGACAGGGAATGGGACGCGCCCACGGGGTCTTGGTGGTTACTGGTCACCGGGCCGGAGTAGGGTTTGGGATGTCACAGCAGCCAGGCCCAGTTCTGTGGGGAGATAAGGTATGCACACCAGTGACTATGTAAGGGGAATACATGGAATAGCAGAAACTGCTGTGTGAATACTGACTTGAAAAATCCAATAGCTATGTGTAAAAGTGAAAATGTGAAAAATGGAATCTGCATTACTGCCATGAACATATGAATCAAGAGAAATTTAGCTACTGAATTGATCAATGCAATAGAGCCCCAACACTACGCCAAAGTATTTCTCTACGTTGGGGTCCCTAGCTTGTGTGTCCTCTCATGCAGTTAAAAAACTTACCGTGTATGGGAAGCTGAGACCCAGGCTATATATACGATGTGGATTGGCAATAGGTGTGTATGGGGAGGGTTCCCAAACGAAAAACTACTCACAATAACGAATAACGTTTGGAACACCATTCTAAGTCTGAATGTTTAGCGTAGTGTTGGGGCTCTATTGCATTGATCAATTCAGTAGCTAAATTTCTCTTGATTCATATGTTCATGGCAGTAATGCAGATTCCATTTTTCACATTTTCACTCTTGCATATAGCTATTGGATTTTTCAAGTCAGTATTCACACAGCAGTTTCTGCTATTCCATGTATTCCCCTTACATAGTCACTGGTGTGCATACCGTATCTCCCCATAGTGATGTTTTTTTTAGGCTTTTTGCACCCAGTTCAGACTTAGAATGGTGTTCCAAACGTTATTCGTTATTATTATTATTATTAGGCCCAGTTCTGTGACCCCCGGCAGTGTCAATAAAGATGTAAGGGTTATTTACGGGGAGAGAATAAAGTTTGTCTTTGTGACGCCACCTGTGGTGTGCGGCTAAGGTGGGAGCCGCTGCTGTAAGAGATTTCCCCTGAGTCGGATGCTAATGCATCTAGGTTGGTATAGCTCTCCACAGGCAGAGCTCAGGACCCAGGGATGTTGGGGGTGGTAGTCAACTCTATTAAAGGAGTGCAGCAAGGATTGGACGACACAGGGTTGCAGTTTAAGTTCTTTACTCACTGAAATGTCGCTGCCCTCGGGATGCCAGTCTCCATTGTGATGAGCCGAAAGCCGATCCTGCATAGTTCGGAGGTCAGAGCCGGTATTTGTTTCCCTCTTGCGCTGTGTTGTGTGAGTCCCTGCGGCCTGAAACCACGTGGGGACCCGGGTCCTTGTACAGACCCCGTTCTTGTTCCGTATAGCAGGCAGCGCAAGTCCGTTACTGTTCTCATGACTCCTGGCTCTATATGCTGCTGTGACCCGGGTGGGTCAGAAGACCTGAAATCTTCCACCCGGTGTATTCTGTTGGTGGGACATGAAGCTCCCACCAGCCTAGGGCTTCAGACCCTGTGTTATGCGCTCGATTTAGAGGGATCTATAGTGCAGCTCTCCCTTCAGCGACCGTGTTCTCCTACGTCTCACTTGGTTCCTGGTTTGTTCAAGACCGTGTCCGCATCCAAATGCTTAAGTGTGTGTGTCGCCTTGCTCCCCTGTGTCAAGTTCCTCCCATCCGGGTTCCTGAACTAGTGAGCAGGGGGTCCACTACATTAGTGATGGCCACCCTCCAAATCTCTACCCTAGCCCAGTCCCAGTGAGAGTGCATCTGACTGTGTGTTGTGGTGGATTGTGTTGGTTACCGGCAATGACCTCCTCCGTACCCGGGATGAGTACCACACCTCAGCCAAGGTGCAGTACCCTGTGGCGACTAAAGCCTCAGGGGCGCCACAAATGCAGCAGCTATTTTAGGGTTATTTAGGATAGTGAGAGGATGTCAGACTCAGGGCCCCCAGCTTAGCAATAGAGATAAAAAGAGAAAGCCTTAATGCATTGGACAAATACTCCAGAGTGTAATATATTGTACAACTGCAACATCGATAAGTGTAGTAGTCTGTGAATAATATAGAGATTCAGTTGATAGGGGGGAGAGAAATGGGAAATATGCTAGCGGTAACAGTGAATTATCAGTGATATGGGGAGGTTGGCATCTGTCCTACTGCATTTGAATTAATAATACTATTTTTTTATTTTTTTTGCATTCCTAATGCGATTAAAAGCAGAAGCAAGAAAGCGCAATATTTTTATTTTTTTTTTACAGGAATGAAACAAAATTGGAAATGTTAATCAGAGATGGTGTTCTTGTTTGTTACAAGCAACAGTATTGAGTTTTGCATCTCTTGCACATTCCTTTTTGTGAAGGAAGGGGGGGGATATTATATACAGGGTGGTTCAAAAGTAGGTGGACAGAAAATAATAACATTGATTTAGATTTACATATAAACTTATATTTACTAACACAAGCATAACATTGACAATTAAGTTTTATTCTGAACAATAAAACAAAAGCCCTTACATTTTATCAACGCAGGTGCTCACGCTGTTTTCCATTAGAATTTGCACAGCTTTGATGTCTGCCTCTTACGCTTCGACAAACATTTTTGCACAAATCTTTTTGGGTACTAATTTCTTAAAATGCATCTCTTATGTAATTTGTCAAATCACTGACACTTTTTCGCTTTCGACTATAAACTTTGTCCTTGAGTACTTCCCAAAAGAAAAACTCCATTGGGGTCAAGTCTGGTGAACGTGCCGGCCAATCAAGTGGGCCTCTTCGGCCAATCCATTTATTAGGAAATGTTTCATCAAGATACTCGCGGACTACTCTGGAATAATGTGGAGGGGCCATCTTGTTGGAAATAAAGGTCATTTGAATTAGGCTGTTGCTGTAACTGGGGAACAACTTGATTAATTAGAATTTCGAGATACTTACCGTATTTTTCGGACCATAAGACGCACTTTTTTTCCCCCAAATGTTGGGGGAAAGTGGGGGGGTAAGTCTTATGGTCTGATGGTGGCTGCGGGGAATGTGGGTGCTGCGGTGGAGCGGGTCATCGGGGGCACGAGCAGGCTGTAGCAGCCTGCCGTGACCACGTGGTCCCGCTCATTAGATATGCACGCCCATCCTTACGCCCATCATCTCTCAGCGCTGGTCAGCGCTGACAGGTGGGCGGGGTGATGGGCGGGGGGATGAGCAGGGGTTGCGCGCATAATTAACAGCCGGCCATGATCACCCCTGGCAACTACAGCCTGGAGTGATCATGTGCGGCTGTATTCACTGCCTCCCGTGCATCATTATCAGTGCGGCGTGCAGTGAATCAGTGTACTCACCCATCACCGTGTGTGGAGCCGTCCCCCTGCAGTTTCCCGATGTCTTCCTTTCTGCTCTCTGTGCTGGTCAGCTGATCTGTGTAGAAAGCCGTGAGCACAGCGATGACATCATCGCTGTGCGCGTCGCTACAGATCAGCTGACCGGCTCAGAGAGCATGGAGGAAGACATCGGGAAGCTGCAGGGTGACGGCTCTACTCAGCGGCGCTGCTGCTGAGACAGAGAGAAAGATGATCGGTGCTGCAGGGAGTGAGGAAAGGTGAGTATAAACGTTTTTTTTTTTCTGTGCCACAGGATACAGGCCATATATCAGGATGGGGGTATTTTATGAGCAGGATAGATGGGGGTATATTATGAGCAGGTTGGGGGAACATGAGCAGGATGGGGTATATGAGCAGGATGGATGGGGGTATATGAGCAGCATGGGGGTATATGAGCAGGATGGATGGGGGAATGTGAGCAGGATGGATGGGGTATATGAGCAGGATGGATGGGGTATATGAGCAGGATGGATGGGGGAATATGAGCAGGATGGATGGGGGAATATGAGCAGGATAGATGGGGGTATATTATGAGCAGGATGGGGTATATGAGCAGGATAGATGGGGGAATATGAGCAGGATGGATGGGGGAATATGAGCAGGATGGATGGGGGAATATGAGCAGGATGGATGGGGGAATATGAGCAGGATGGATGGGGGAATATGAGCAGGATGGATGGGGGTATATGAGCAGGATGGATGGGGGTATATGAGCAGGATGTGTGATGCCCTGGCACAGCCAGGTTGTCACAGAAAGAGTTAATCCTCCTTGGTAATCTGATCTCACACCGGTGCAGCCAGACAAGCACAGCCCCCAGTGTAAGGGAAAAGGAGAGGAGAGGGGAGGGGCTGGAGCAGAGAGTGTGTGGAGGCAGACAGGACAGAGGTCTGGAGTTAGCTCCCAGGCTGTGAGTGAAGTGTTCTCCAAAAGGGCCGGGGCAGGCCGTAGTGAGGAAGGGGCCAGAACAGGTAGCCGGAGCCGGGCGGTGGCCCCTCGGTACCTGGGTACCCGGATCACTACAGGGGAGTAGATTCCCCGTTCCCGGCTGAGGAGAAAGAGGAAGAGAGAGGAGAAAAAGGCACTTTGCTGCAGGGAAGGAAACAACAAGGGCTGCTGCACCGTGTGTGGGACTCTAACACCCCCGTACCGGAGGCCGCGGACACCGGCAATTCTTAGTTCACCAGTGACTCCGTGTGACTTTCTTGTGAGTACCCCCGTGCCCTCGGGCACCGCACTGCAGCACTGCGCCCTGCCCCCTGCTTACCCCATCACCGGGCCCCGGGACAACCAACCCCTACCCACGGAGGGGCAACACAACATCTAGCTGCTCCACTTCACCATCCCCGGGATCCCCGTATTGAGCAGCGGTGGTGAAATCACCACAACCGTGGGTGGCGTCACGAACTATAACAATTCCCCTTACCAAATCCCCTTTTTCTGTGGAGCCTGGGATCACAGACCGGGTCACGCCATCGTGATACCCACAGAAGTGACTCTGTGGCCCGGATCTGAGTAACCCCTGGTCCCCGGGCGAAACAGATGGATGGGGGTATATGAGCAGGATGGATGGGGGTATATGAGCAGGATGGATGGGGGTATATGAGCAGGATGGATGGGGGTATATGAGCAGGATGGATGGGGGAATATGAGCAGGATCATATACAAGGCAGGAGGATCATTACCAGAATGGGGTACCTTAGTAGATAATTTGGGGACATTACCCCCATAACAGTGTCAGCAGCAGATCCTTGCCCCATAATAGTGTGTCATGACCACATTTTTTGGTTAAAATTTTATTTTCCTATTTTCCTCCTCTAAAACCAGGGTGCGTCTTATGGTCAGGTGCGTCTTATAGTCCGAAAAATACGGTATCTCTTGTGACTGTTCCATCAAAAAATATTTGTCCTTAAATACCAAAACTTGAAATACCACCCCAAACTTTGACACCAGGCTTATTTAGTTGCTGTAATGTTAAATGCATGTTCTCATTATACCAGTAAATACGATTGTCTGTTAATATGGCCGGATAATTTGAAAGAAGCTTCATCACTCCACATAATGTTATCTAAAATGACTGGATTTTCTTCAATTTCGTTAAGCATAATCTCACTCAATTTCAGCCGCCTGTCTGGATCATCCTCCAATAAAGCATGTATTAGATGTGGATGATAAGCTTTCCACCCAATAGATTTCAGGATTCGCATGATAGAAGCTCATGAAATTCCCAATTCTAAAGAGATTCTTCTGGTGGACTTTCGGACTCTGAACAAATGTTTCAGCAAGTTGTTTATTATTTTCTGTACAGGCTGTTTTGGGTCGATCAGTTTTTGGAGCATTAAGGATTGAGCCAGTGGCATCGAATTTGTCACGAATGCGGTAAATGGTTTGTTTCTTTGGGGCTTGAGTACCAAATGTTTCAACCCAATTTGCTCTAATGGTTTCAGCATTTTGAGATTTCCAATACTCTTAAAATCCATTTTCTTTGATCTGTATTTAAATTATTTGCCATTGTGGGTTATCTGAAAAGAAAACAGATTTAGGGGAGATTTATCTGTGAAAACAGGATCTGTGGAACTGAAGAATGAAAAGTGGAATCTGATTGGTTGCTAAGGGCAACTGAGTCAGTTTCACTTTACACCATGTTTAATAAATCTCCCCCTATTACACATACTGTCCACCTACTTTTGGACCACCCTGTATATCTTTTAGGGTTTTTTTTTGTTTAGTTTTTTTTTTTTGTAAGAATACAAAAGAAATTCCCCAAATCCAGATGTTTAACTGTGCTTGTCTAGCTCACAAAGTTTGTACAAATCATTTTTTGTACATCTGTTTTACTAGTCAAATTTTACATTCATACAAATCATACCAATACAGAGCCTTGTTGCAGGTGTTTTTTTTATGTATTTTATCTACCTAGTATTTCTTATTACATCACTTTTGGGAAGGATGTTGAATTTAGCCATACATATAGAAAAAATGTAAATGGTTTAAGCATTTAACTATGCATGTCTGTTTTTGCATCCCAATTTTAGTAGTCCAATTTGACTACCTTACACACCGCACTACTTTCATAGCATTTCTAATGTATTTTTGGCAAAGGTTGTAAAATTGGGGTTGAAAAGATTATCAAAAGTTAATTATAGTGTTCCATAAAATTTATGGTGAAAAAAAAAAAATTGGCAATGGGCATGGACATAGTAATGTAAAAGAAAAATAAAACCCGTACCAAGGCTAGTAACGTGTGATCTGCCAGAAGAAGCACTATTACTACCATTGGACCCAACTAACCAGTCAGTAGTGCTACCAAACGAAGGTCACATTTAGCCTCCTTTGCTTCCAGAAAGCAAATTAGTGGGGTGGAAACATGAGGGCATTATGGAATATATGACACATCACTTGTCTGTCACAGCAGGATGATATTACCTCTGACAGTGACACCATCAGCTTGAGTTAGTGTTCTGCACAGAACAGTTTGCCTAATCATAAATGACTAAGAAGGATCATTTTTGGATTGGACTTTTTTTGTTTTTTTTGTTTTGTTTTGTTTTTTTTTAAATTTAAAAAACATAAAGTCTGTCAGTGCTCGGGCAATTATGAATTTCTAAATATTTGCTCATCTCTAGTATCCCTATATATGCTATGTTTTGGATATTTTCTATTCTATACCAAGAAGATGGCTATCACAGTTATGTTGTAAATGGAAAGTCAAGGATGTTAGTAACAACTACTCGGTGCTATTGAAGGTTTTGTAGGTTAGCTGCAGACTACTGTTATATACAACGTTGTATTAATACACGGTCCTTTGATCAAATTTCCTCCATGGTAAAGATGCATTTTGATTCTGAGTCTTGTTTTCAGTGAATATACTGTATATGTTTGAATATTTCTATATATTTAATGAAAACAAACATATTTAAAACCTTAATTCATGTCAACTTGCCACAAAACAAACAACAGACTTATAATAGTCAACATAAAAACAGTCTGCAGATCTTGTAGGAACAGCTTGATTCTCAGCAAACAGTCACTTCCGTGTTTACAGTGGTTGAAAATTGTTTATTTGGTAGCTCTTATGTAATTCCATCCTGTTCTGTTTAGTGCCAATACCAGTCTGTGGGAAAATTTAAAATTTCAGGTTTCATCATACCTGTACGAATTTTATTTAGTCATTTAGAACTAAATGTCATTGGTCTTAATGACCTAATCACACTAGTAAAAAGTCAGCTGCTTCTCTTTTGCTCTAAGACGTTCAGGCCTTCCAAAATGTTCAACTGTTAAATTATTATTTACTATTGTAGCGCCATTCATTGCATACTGCTTTACATGTGAAAAAGGGAGGGGGCATACATAGACAAGTACAATAATCATGAACAATACATGGCACAGACTGCTACAGGAGGAAAGAGGACCCTGCCCGCGAGGGCTCAGTCAACAAGGGATGGTGAGGATACAGTAGGTGGGGGTACAGCTGGTCGGGTGGCGGTATATTGGACTGAGGGTTACTGCAGATTGTAGGCTTGTCGGAAGAGGTGGGTCTTCAGGTTCTTTTTGAAGGTTTCCACAGTAGCTGAGAGTCTGGGGGGGCAGAGGGTTCAAGAGTATGGGTGAGGCGCTGGAGAAATCTTGTATGTGAAGATTGGAGGTTGCGTACAGGTAAGTACAGGGAGACTAGGTCACAGATGTGTGGAGGAGATAGGTTGCGGATGGCTTTGTAGGTCATGGTTAGTGCTTTGAAACAGAGTCTTTGGGCAATGGGAAGCTAGTGAAGAGATTTGCACAGAGGAGAGGTCAGAGAATAGCAAGGGCACAGGTGGATTTGTCGGGCAGCAGATGATTTTAGTTAAAGGTGTGGTCTGGGACTTTAAAATTCATGATGTAACGTTATGATAGGTCATCAATGTCTGATCAGTGGGAGTCCAACACCAATCACTGCCCACTGATCAGCTGTTGTCGTTTTTGGCCAGAACTACTCAGTTGTGGTGCTGCAGAGCACTGTTCCATCAACAGTATAGTGGCCATGACTGGGTACTGCATATCCGCCCCCTATTCAAATCAATAGGTTGGTGGATGCGCAGTACACAGATTTAGCCACTATACAGTTGACGGAGCTATGCTGTCCAGCTGAATAACTGATTAGTTCTGTTTGACAGCTGCAGAATCAGGAACAGCTGATCAGTGGGTGTTACACACCCACCCAGCCACACACACACCCACCCATCATGCATTAATGGATGGATAGGTCATCAGTGTTAAAGTCCAAGATAACACCTTTAATGACAAAAAAAAAGTCAGTGAAGTGTATATATTTTCCCAATTCATAAAGTGATCGTATATCACTAGGATAAGGATCACTTTAAGATGGTTGGTAGCATGACCATTGGCACCCCCACAATTTTTGAGACTGAAATGGATCTTGTGCTGCTTTAGCCTTTACTTGCTTTCCCCTGCACTGGTTATGTTTGGCATCCGGTTGTGCAAAGAACTGCAGTGTATCCCGTGTTAATTGAGTGGGGCCTTCTGTTTTTCCCTGTATAGCAGGTGGCCATTGTGAAGGAAAAAAAATAGAATGTGACATAGCAATACACCAGTGCTGCCCGCCTTCATTCTCAGGATCAATGAGGGTCCCAGAGTCAGACCTTCCCCAGTCATAAAATGATAAAATATTTGAGCAATATACCATCACTCTGAAATGTTAAATAATAAAATGGTAAAAATATAAATGCCCAGCCTAATAAGTCCCAATAATTAGCCTTTAAGGATTGTTTGTTTTGGACAGTCCATTTTTACAAGGTTTCCCCAATGACAAGCAATGATCTATCGTGGACTCCAGTAAGTAAGCAACATTGCGGTGAAAATCAATTATCAGAAGTCACTAGTGTGTATTCACGATGTGGATTTTGAGGGTACGTTCACCTGATCTGCTGTAGATGGCTAGTGGTCTTTTTCTGTAAGTACATCTTTGGAAACATAGGATGTTCTTATTAGATAGCAAGGACATAAAGAGTTGCCAGTTTAGTTAGAAGACCCAGCCAGTCCATAAAACGTTTGGCAGGGCAAACCATTAGGACTATGAGTTTAAAGATCTAGTAACTTGTATTTAGGAAATGTAAATGTCCTATTGTGCTCTAGCAGGGCTCAGACTTCCTTTCTTATAGTTATAATTCAAATTCTTGCATCACATAGCGTATAGTTTTCCTAAAAATGGTGATTTACCTGACATAAAGGCATGTCTTATTATGGAGAAACACTAAACCACTTGTGTATTGATCACTAGACGATTGGTGTAATGAATGACCTGCGTCTTTCCATTGATTCCGTCTGTTTGAACTTTGATGACTGATATGTAGACCTGCTTATTAAATGCCTGAATGAGAAACTTGTGCCCTCATACAGGGCTGATTGTGTGAGCTTATTCGCTTGTTCGTGCATACCTGGAGACTGTTATTTACTGAACTTATCAATTATTTACTTTGGAGCGGAGCTTGAGCTGGAAAATATAGATGGGTCAGACACTCACTACAAATGTTTACTTTTTATGTAATTGGCCAAAAAGAACAACTATTTTAAAAATATTTTGTGGCCTTTAGACAACCTCCTAATTGAGGAGAATGTTTAACATGAATGTCTACCTTTACACGGCCGTGATTCTGGTGCGTATGATGCCTGTTTTCATTACGTACCGGAGACTCTGACACACGTAGACCCATGAAAATCAATGGGTTTGCGCACACCTCCCTGTTTTCTCATGGACATGTGTCTGTTTTTAGCACACGCATGTCCATGTGCGTCACACAGCAACATGTCCGTTTTTCTCCAGCAGCATGGTTGTCACGCAGATCGCACACTGATGTGCTACTGATGTCCTGTGACATCAGTGTGACACGTAACACAGAAAACATGTGTCTTTGAAATAAAATGATTTTTTGATTGATGTGGTGGTCCTTCATCTACACATTGATTGACCTAGCTGTGTGGCATGGTGCATTGTCCTGCTGGAAAAAAACAATCTTCAGAGTTGGGGAACATTGCCTGAGCAGAAGGAAGCAACTGTTTTTCCAGGATAATCTTGTATGCGGCTTGATTCATACATCCTTCGCAAAGTTTAATGTGCCCAACTCCAGCCTTGCAGAAGCATCCCCAGATCATCACCGATCCTCCACCAAATTTCACAGTGGTTGCAAGACACTGTGGCTTGTACGCATCTCCAGGTCTCCGTCTAACCATTAAATGACCAAGTGTTGGGCAAAGCTGAAAATTAGACTCATTAGAGAAGATTACCTCACTCCAGTCCTCTATGGTCCAATCCTTATGGTCTTTGGCAAACTTCAGTCTGGCTCTCCTTTTCTTCTCATTGATGAAATGCTTTTTTCTAGCTTTACATGACTTGAACCATGTCTCTAGGTGCCTGTTATGAACTGTTTTTGCCGTGAGCTTAACCCCAGCTGCCATTTTCCATTCCATTCAGTTGATGTCATCCTGCGGTTGCTGAGCGATATTCGAATACGAGAACGGTCATCTCGGTCAGTGGAGTCGCTTTCACCCTCTGCCGGTCTGTTCTCTGGTTAAAATTCAACTGACACTGGAATGGAATGGCTGTCAAGACATGTAAAGAAGCTGATTTTTATACAACTGTGCAGTGGTCTCCTTATTTTTGCCAGAGCTGTATATTATACCGTATATGTGTGTGTATAAAATATATATATATATATAATTTATTTTCCCAAGGGGAGATTGCACTTTTCTAATGCTGTTATTGTCACCTGAAAGTTGCCCTAAACTGGAGTAACCATCTAATAAGCTAAGTCACAAGTAGAGTACATGACCACGATCAGGACTCACTTGGTCAGTGTTTGCTGTGGAAAAAGTAAGCACAGTGGGCATGAGATTTCTAGAAATCCCATCCACTGTGCTTGTACTGTACATCACAGCATTAACACGGGATACACTGCAGTTCTTTGCACAACGCTGCGTCCAAAACGCTGTGAAAACTGATTGTGGGTTCGCACCCGTAGAGTTCTGGTGGAAGCAAAAGAAGACAAGAATTATTGTCCAATGTTTATTTCTCTATAATATAAGTATTTTTTGGGAGAGGCTGACGAAACAACAAAGCATGATATTTGTCAGTAACTTTTGCCACAATTGTCAGAAACCTCTGCTAACAATTTGGAATCTTTTGCCATTTGTACTAAATATATTTTCAACCCTTTAGAGTGTTTAACATTCAAAGTGTTGTGAGCCACTAAACAGATTTTTAAAGACTTAATCAAAGTCCCATTGCTAACTATTCTAAAGATTGGCCATACCTTGAAATTGAAATTAGTGTTTTAGTATCATAATTTACCCTCCTAAAGGCGTGAGATTTTGGATTTGTTTATTCATTAGTGTACAGTTAGATAAGCTCCCACACTCCACCAAAACGAAACATTATTAGTTTTAACAAGGTTTGTTGAAAATGCAATTCAATTTTAGTACAAATAACCACTTTTTTTAACATACTTGCATCACTATATATCATTGTGATTGTGTGAGGGTGGCCCAGGGCGGTAGTCACGGGCAAGAGGCTCCTCAGCAGTCCTTCGTTGGTCTGTGCCCCAGCCACCGCCACAGAGCAAGCGGGAAGGGATTGGTCTCTGTGATCATGGCTTGGATTGAGGTCTTTCTGTGTGCAGACCAGGATTCTTAGGGCTGCTTCTCACTTGCAAGTTTCTCGCAGTAGAGCAATGCGAGAAAATCTCGCATTGCACTCGGACACATGTTAGTGAATGATTCAGCTCTCATCTGCGATTTTTTTTTTTTTTTTTTTTTTTCTCAGTCCAAATCGGACTGAGAAAAAAATCGCAGCATGCTGCTTTTTTGCGAGTTTCTACTGCGAGTCTCTCCAATGCAAGTCTATGGGAGCATGTAAAAAATCGGATGTCACGGGACGGCACTCACACCATCCTAGTGACATCCGATTTTCTAAATACATTTCTCGCATGTTTCCTAAAACACTGGAAACGAGTGATGTCTCCCAATGTCTGTCAATCACTATTCTCTGTCAGTCGGTCTCTCCCTCTCAGTCTCTATTCTCTCTCTGTCGGTCACTATCTCTGTCCCTCTCTCACAGTCTGTCGGTCAATTTCCCCTCCTCTCTCATACTAACCGTTCCCCGATCTCCGGCGCGGCGCTGCACGGCATTCACACTGCTGCGGAGGCTTTTACTATTTTGAAAAAGCCGGTCGCTCATTAAACAATCTCGTATTCCCTGCTTTACCCGCTCACAGGCGCCTATGATTGGTTGCAGTGAGACACGCCTCCACGCTGAGTGACAGGTGTCTCACTGCAACCAATCACAGCAGCCGGTGGGCGGGTCTATACTGTACAGTGAAATAAATAAATAAATAATTAAAAAAAATGGCGTGCGGTCCCCCCCAATTTTAATACCAGCCAGATAAAGCCATACGGCTGAAGGCTGGTATTCTCAGGATGGGGAGCCCCACGTTATGGGGAGCCCCCTGTCGCGAGCGGAGGAGGGGACGCTGCGCTCTCCCACTGCTTGGGTCCGGCTGCCGCTGCTGCTGCGGCCGCTGCTGCTCGGTGGCTCGAGCGATGGGCCGGATCCCGGGGACTCGAGCGACACTCCTCGCCCGTGAGTGAAAAGGGGAATGGTTGTTTGGTTTTGGGGATATTGTCCGTGACGCCACCCACGGTTGTGATGATTTTTGGTAACACCACCGCTGCTCTGTATGGAGATCCCGGGAGCGGTGACAGGGAGCAGAATAGTTGTTAGTTCTCCCCTCCGTGGGTAGGGGGGTGGTTGTCCCAGGGCCCAGTGATAGGGTGGAGGATGAGGGATGGCAGGCCCGGTGCAGGGCTTGGTGAGGTGCAGGGTCGCGGGGGCAGCGCTGTGCCTCACGCAACGGTGGTACTCACTCAGCCTGAGACGATGACACTGTTCTCGGTAAAACACACGGCTGGAAAGACGGTTCCCACGGACGGCTGCTGTTGCTTTTCCCCGGTAGGTAACGGTGACTGTCTCTTTCCCTGCACCTATGTTCAATGTTGGTAGCGATGGATTCCCACCAGTAACCCGCTCCCCGACTTGGATATGGGCCGGAGGAGCCCCTCTTTGCCCGCAGGCACTGGCCCTGAGAACCTGGTGCCTTGGCGGTGGTGGTGTCTCTCTCATACGGTTGGACGGTTGCCTTCAATCGGGACTTAGTTGTTTGGAGACCCGGAGGTCCCCTTCACTGACGGATTTGGCAAATTCACGGCGACTCTTAGCCTTGCCGGGATCCGAAAGGCCCCTGCCAATGGTGCTGGCTTCTCCTTGTGTACCGGTCCAGTACCGCTGGGCCACCACCCGTCCGCGGTCCTTACGGTAACTCTGATAGGCCACTCCTGCAGACGGTCACCGCTGTCTGCTAACCTTGCTGTCTCGGTCCGGGGCACACACCCGGACCAACTTCAGGCTTTCAAACTGTCACTTTTCCTCTTTCACTACTTTCCCTCCTTCTACTTCAAACTCCAAACCTAATCTGCCTGGTTTTCCTGCCTTCAGGACTGTGAACTCCTTGGTGGGCGGAGACCAACCACCTGGCTCCACCCCCTGGTGTGGACATCAGCCCCTGGAGGAAGGCAACAAGGATTTCAGGTCTAGCTTAGGTGTGCCTAACCGGGGTGTAGGGTGTGGTGATGTCATTACCTGTGACCCCTGGCTTGTCCAGGGCGTCACATTCCCCCTTGGAAAAATGCAGACCGTCCGCGGGCTGCCCGTCCAACACCGGTTTTATTTTTCTGAAAAAAGATATGAAAACAATACAAGTAGAAGAACATCATCCCACAACGGGAGGCACTTTTCTTAAACGTTACGGTAACAGTTTCAAATGGTTACGGCTTTCCGCTCTCTCCCACCCAAGCAACCTGGCCCTGATGCTGCCCCTAAGAAAACAGGCAGCACCCCTTGACCCCAGTCCTGCACCAAGTTACCCGAGCGGGATCTGTCCTTTCCAGGGGACCCACATCCATGGGGAGCCCCTGGAACCCCCAGAGGGTAGCCACCGGTTCCTGCTACACTGCGGGCCCTTCCTCCAACCTGCCTCTCCGGAGGCGGTAACGGTAAGCTGCAACAAAACATTTTTATTTACATTCCACAAGTTTGTGGTTGCCCTGCAAGTTCACGGGCTTGTCCGTAAGGAGTCCCTTACGCAACTTTTCAATCGGTCCCAACGGGGACAACGGTGCCGGCAACGACCGGTTCAATCAGCAGGTTAATCAGATGACTTTTCACGGTTTAATTTCTCTTATCATTTTCAAAAACTTTTAACTTTAAAACTTTAAACACACATACTGGTGGTCCCAACGGGGACTGTGACAACGGTGCTCCGTTGCCATCACTCAGAGTCCTCGACATCACCTGAGGGAGGGGGTGCGGTGCTCACACGGGCCTCCTGGCTGCCCCTTAACTTTGCATCCAGCGCAAACCACCCCCTTTCCCCACAGTGCCGGGTGTACTGAACCAAGTCGCCCGGCATCAGGTTACGACCGGGGTGCTCTTCTGGCAGGTGAGCATTAACATCCCGCCGGGCTATAAATACTTCAGCCTCCAGGCCCGGTTCATAGATGAATCCATAGCCCCGGCGGACATCAAACCGCCTCACCTGCCCCTCATACAGCGGGCCCCGGACACGGAAGGTCGCTTCTCTCAGGCTCTCCTTCTCCCGTATCGTACGGGCCACCATCTCCGCCTTCCTTCTTTCCCTCTCCTCGATTTCCAGGCCCAACGGTACCGGCTCCCTGTCCCAGTACGGCGCTGCTGCGAGCTCTGGCGCACGGGTCGGGCCCCGCGAGACCTTTTGGACACTGCCCACTACTGGTGATCTGAGCGGCAGGTCCCGCAGTGACTTGGCCTTGGACGCCACCTTACAGCGGCAACCCGGCGCAACCTCAGCCGAGGTGTGGGGAATGGGCACAGGGGCTTTCCTCTGCTGGGCCTTCGGCACGGAGCGGGCTATCGGCTTCGGCTCGGGGAACTTCTCGGGGGACGCCTCCGATTCAGGCTTCAGGGCTTTCCACGGCAGCACCTCCGGTTGGCTCCGGCTACAGGTCGGCCCGCCGGGCGGGCATGCTGGGTATTGCTACCGGTTGCGGTGGTAGTGGGCCTAGTGGTGGGGTCACGGCTTCCGGGACGGGTGGCGAGGGAGGCAGCAGGGTGAGAGGGTTTAGACCGGGTCCCGCAGCCGCGATGACCAGCCCTTCAAGGGCATCGGGGCGTGGGTCACTCACCCTCCCTTCCGCAGCTTCCTCCTCGCGTCTCCGCATGGCCGCTATGATCTCCGCCATGTCGGTCTCCCACTCCTCCATGAGGAGCTGCATTTTGACCTGCAGCCTCTGGTAGAGCTGCGCGGTCCGGATCTCCACCCACGCCGTGGTTCCAGGCGCGGGGGCTACGGTGCTTCGGGACGGCATCCACATGTTGCTGGCGGCCTCTCCCAGGAACAAGATGGCTGCAGAGTCCTGGCGTCCCCACTTTTATAGCCGCGGCTACATGCGACCAGTCGCCATTTCGTCCCCCTTAGCCTCTTTCCAGCTCCTCCTCTATCGGGGCGGGGTTTTGGCCTTCGCGCCTCCACTACTCGAGGAGACGCTCGAGCGGGAACTTTTCGCGCCAAAGATGGCGGCTTCTGAAATTTTCCGGCCGGACACCTCCGGCGGTAACAAGGCGCATCTCTACCCAACGGCAAAGCGGTAAGATCCTGTTCGTGACGCCAAGTTGTCGCGGGCGGAGGAGGGGACGCTGCGCTCTCCCACTGCTCGGGTCCGGCTGCCGCTGCTACTGCGGCCGCTGCTGCTCGGTGGCTCGAGCGATGGGCCGGATCCCGGGGACTCGAGCGGCGCTCCTCGCCCGTGAGTGAAAAGGGGAATGGTTGTTTGGTTTTAGGGATATTGTCCGTGACGCCACCCACGGTTGTGATGATTTTTGGTAACACCACCGCTGCTCTGTATGGGGATCCCGGGAGCAGTGACAGGGAGCAGCAAAGTTGTTAGTTCTCCCCTCCGTGGGTAGGGGGGTGGTTGTCCCGGGGCCCAGTGATAGGGTGGAGGATGAGGGATGGCAGGCCCGGTGCAGGGCTTGGTGAGGTGCAGGGTCGCGGGGGCAGCGCTGTGCCTCACGGCACGGTGGTACTCACTCAGCCTGAGACGATGACACTGTTCTCGGTAAAACACACGGCTGGAAAGACGGTTCCCACGGACGGCTGCTGTTGCTTTTCCCCGGTAGGTAACGGTGACTGTCTCTTTCCCTGCACCTATGTTCAATGTTGGTAGCGATGGATTCCCACCGGTAACCCACTCCCCGACTTGGATATGGGCCGGAGGAGCCCCTCTTTCCCCACAGGCGCTGGCCCTGAGAAACTGGTGGCTTGGCGGTGGCGGTGTCTCTCTCATACGGTTGGACGGTTGCCTTCAATCGGGACTTAGTTGTTTGGAGACCCAGAGGTCCCCTTCACTGACGGATTTGGCAAATTCACGGCGACTCCTAGCATTGCCGGGATCCGAAAGGCCCCTGCCAATGGTGCTGGCTTCTCCTTGTGTACTGGTCCGGTACCGCCGGGCCACCACCCGTCCGCGGTCCTTACGGTAACTCAGATAGGCCACTCCTGCAGACGGTCACCGCCGTCTGCTAACCTTGCTGTCTCGGTCCGGGGCACACACCCGGACCAACTTCAGGCTTTCAAACTGTCACTTTTCCTCTTTCACTACTTTCCCTCCTTCTACTTCAAACTCCAAACTTAATCTGCCTGGTTTTCCTGCCTCCAGGACTGTGAACTCCTTGGTGGGCGGAGACCAACCGCCTGGCTCCACCCCCTGGTGTGGACATCAGCCCCTGGAGGAAGGCAACAAGGATTTCAGGTCTAGCTTAGGTGTGCCTAACCGGGGTGTAGGGTGTGGTGATGTCATTACCTGAGACCCCTGGCTTGTCCAGGGCGTCACACCCCAGCCTAACAATATCAGTCAGCAGCCGCCCAGAATTGCCGCATACATTATATGCGACAGTTCTGGGACTGTACCCGGCTCTTCCCGATTTACCCTGGTGCGTTGGCAAATCGGGGTAATAAGGAGTTAATGGCAGCCCATAGCTGCCACTAAATCCTAGATTAATCATGTCAGGCATCTATGAGACACCCTCCATGATTAATCTGTAAGTTACAGTAAATAAACACACACACACACATGAAAAAATCATTTATTAGAAATAAAATACACAAACAAATTCCCTCATTACCAATTTAATAAGCCCCAAAAAGCCCTCCATGTCCGGCGTAATCCACGGACCTCCAGCATCGCTTCCAGCATGAAGGTGACAGGAGCTGCAGCAGACACCGCCGCTCCTGTCACCTCCACGCAGCAACTGAGGTGAGTAGCGCGATCTGCTGAGGTGTCACTGAGGTTAATCGCGGCCACCGCTGGATCCAGTGGCGGCCACCGGGTAACCTCAGTGACAGCTCAGCTGATCGCGCTACTCACCTCAGTTGCTGCGTGGAGGTGACAGGAGCGGCGGTGTCTGCTGCAGCTCCTGTCACCTTCATGCTGGAAGCGACGCTGGAGGTCCGTGGATTACGCCGGACATGGAGGGCTTTTTGGGGCTTATTAAATTGGTAATGAGGGAATTTGTTTGTGTTTTTTATTTCTAATGATTTTTTCATGTGTGTGTGTGTGTGTGTGTGTGTGTGTGTGTGTGTGTGTGTGTGTATTTACTGTAACTTACAGATTAATCATGGAGGGTGTCTCATAGACGCCTGACATGATTAATCTAGGATTTAATTGCAGCTATGGGCTGCCATTAACTCCTTATTACCCCGATTTTGCCAACGCACCAGGGTAAATCGGGAAGAGCCGGGTACAGTCCCAGAACTGTCGCATATAATGTATGCGGCAATTCTGGGCGGCTGCTGACTGATATTGTTAGGCTGGGGGGCTCCCCATAACGTGGGGCTCCCCATCCTGAGAATACCAGCCTTCAGCCGTATGGCTTTATTTGGCTTGTATTAAAATTGGGGGGAACCGCACGCCATTTTTTTAAATTTATTTATTTATTTCACTGCACAGTATAGACCCGCCCACCGGCTGCTGTGATTGGGTGCAGTGAGACACCTGTCACTCAGCGTGGGGACGTGTCTGACTGCAACCAATCACAGGCATCTGTGGGTGGGTAAAGCAGGGAATACGAGATTGTTTAATGAGCGTCCGGCTTTTTCAAAATAGTAAAAGCCGCCGCAGCAGTGTGAACGCCGTGCAGCGCCGCGCCGGGGATCGGTGAGTATGAGAGAGGGCTGCTAACTTCAGTCACTCAGGAGATTAGCGGTCACTGGTGAGTCCTTCACAGGTGACCGCTAATCAGGACGTGGCAAAGACAGAGCCGCAGCATGACAATGAAGTCGGGTGAAGTTCACCCGAGTTCATTCTGATCGTGCGGCTCTGTCTGTGTCTGCTGTCATTTGCCATTAAGCTCTGCTACATGGCTGTCTGTGTCTGCTGTCAGCGGCCATGTAGCAGCGCTGAATGGCAGATGACATAGTAAAAAATACGCATTACACACGCATTACACACGCTAGTAAAATCATTAATTTATTCAGAAAAAGCATCGCACTTGCATTGCACTCGGACCTAACGTGAACTAAAATCAGCCGAGTTTTTTTCAGCCCAGTCGGACCGATTTTACTCGCATAGATGTGTTTCCAGTCTTACACAGGAGAGTCATCGACAAAGACTCGGGATACTTTTTCAACACTCTCTTCCTAGATGTTTCACACAGTACGTCCAATTAGAGATGGGTGAACCCGCAGATTTTCGGGATCGGGGGTCCTACCGGATAAAAATAAACAAACTTAGTTCTAGACCTAATCCTGAACATCTGCCCTGATGCTCATCCCCATATACGGTAAGTCTATGGGGACCCGAATATTGTGCTTTAAAATGGTGGTAGAAAGGACCAGGGGGATTAAAGCAGGAGTGTTACACTTATTGAATATATGGCTGTAACACTACTTCTGTGGCCGCTCGTTAACTCTCATACATATTCACTGCTTCCTCCGCCCAGTGGCAGTCTCGGCATCTGTCATTGTTTGCAATCAGACCGCGCCCCCACCCTGTGTGACAGCGTCTGTGATTGTTTGGAATCATGCTGTCTGTATACTGGTGTAAAAATAAATAAAATGGCGTAGGGTCCCACCATATTATGATACCCAACATAAATAAAGCATACGGCTACAGCCTGCAGACTCCGTCTGTGTACTTATCTTGGCTGTGTATTAAAATACAAGGAACCCTATGCTGCTTTTTTTTTAAAATTTAAACAAATAATTTAAAAAAAGCAGCATGCAGTTCCTCCCAACTTTGATACCCAGCCATGATAAATCCCACAGCTGGGGGCTGGTATTCTTAGTTTGGGGAGGCCCATGGTTATTGCCCTCACAGCCTAAAAGTAGCACTTTACCCAGCTCACCCCGATTGCCACCACACCAGGGCAATTGGGGTAATAAAAGGGGTTAATTACAGCTCACAGCTGCCACCAAACCCTAGATTAGAGACTCCCCATTACTAATATTTATCCAGCGAAAGCTGGATAAACTTATAGCTGGGATCATTTAGGAAAACATGCACTTGAAGGGGGTTGGACCCATGGCCCTTGAGGTCCCTTCCAACTTTACCATTCTATGATTCCATTCTATGCTAATACTGTGAGTGAAAAGGAATAATCACAAACACCACAAAAATCCTGTATTTGAAATAAAATACAAAAAAATTCTCTTTCACCCTTTTATTAACTCTCAAAACAACCAGGTCAAACATAATCCACACAAGGTCCCTCAACGACCATGGCCCTGCAGTTGCGTTGCATGAGCACAGAACATGGCCACTCATTGTGGCTGTAGGCAGAGACTGACTGAGTCGCAATTGTGAGTGGTGATGTCATTCAGTTTCTGCTGGAGGTTCTCACGATACCCCACCTGTGACCGCAGGTAATGTGACCTCATTGAACTTGATGATCTCACCTCAGGTAAACTGAGTTCAATGAAACCTGCATCTCGTGGCAGAAAACTGTGTGGGTTTTTTTTGCCAAGAGATGCAGATATAATATTGAAATGTATATACAAAATTCCTGCACAAATACTGCATCTCCTGGCAAAAAAAAACCCACATCAAAATGTGATGCAGGAGATGCAGTTTTGGTGCTGAAATGTATATACCAAATTTATGCACCAAATCTGCATCTCCTGGCAAAAAAAGGCATCTAAGCATACTTAGTTCACAATAAGGTATCTGATGGGCATGTGTGGCGCCCCTGAGGCTTTCGTTGCCAGAGAGACATTGCACCCCATCCAGAGGTGTGATGTCCCATCTTGGGTAAGGACAAGGGTAAACACCGGTTCACAGGCAAATTCACACTACACCTATTGTTAGGCATATTTGGGACCGGGGATAGTGGCAGCTACCCCCATGCTGCATGCTGGGGGGCCGTAAGACCCATCTCTTCTCCCATAGGGTGGGGCCTGGCAACAGGGAAAGTGGGAGGAGCCAGCAGAAAGAAAAAGCAGATACAGGAAGTTCAAAGTCAGAAGTGGAGAGTTGAAAAGTGAGGAGTTAATAGTCAGAAGTGAAGACAGTGTGTGAGAGGGAGAAGGAGAGAGAGGTTGATACCTCAGAAAAGCGACAGAGAAGCTTCCTGGTGGAGACCCTGGGGCCCAGCTAGGCCCAGGTGACACCACAGACAGTAAAGAAAGGATTCCAGGGCCACAAAAGGCTTTCAAGCTCGTGGCCTGTTCCACTAGAACATCGGGTGGAGGGATCAGCCTGCATCCAGGGACGGTCCCTAGAAACTAAGGTAAGAAAGACATTTCCAAAAGTAAACACCGAAGACCCAGGGTGGTTGCAAGCGCCCAGGGCCACAACCCACCATAGATCCCCTGGGAAGAGGGCAAGATTCCATCCAGGCAAGCCTTCTTGACCAGACCCTATGGTGGAGGCCGAGACGAGTTTATCTACATAGGTCGAGGCTTTGAAGCCAGTCTAGGAAGGCGACACAACCAAGGGTGCACCGGCATTTACCTTAAGAACCGCCAGGGATCGGCGGAGATCGCTGACAGGGGATCCCAGCACACCAGTGGGCAACCGGTTGTCTGCAGCAACTGACAGTGAGTAAAAGACCTTGGAACTGCACCCCCTGGTGTTGCCTCCTTTATTTCGCCCTGCACTGCACCATCCACAAAGCACCATAGACTTTAATAAGCACCAACAGCTGCCCCGGGGTACCGCTCCACCTGTGGGGAGCAGAACCATCCCAGCTGCTAATCCATCAGCCCCGGAGGTCTCATCCAGCAGCGGCGGCTCCTTAGTCGCAATCCACAGGTGGCATCATGAATATTTCCACAAACTTTAAAGTTACCACCCCCACAATTGCCATATTAGTTGACCCCGCCAGGGTCACGGAGTCGGACCCCGCCACCACTGACTACCCCCGGACTAGTCCGGCCCGACACCGGGTGTCCCAAAGCCCTGGGGTGGGCGAGTCAAATGCACACTTCTACTATTCGCTATACTAACAACTAGTACAGCTTTCTACACTCTAACTACTACTGCCTAAACCAGGATGGAGTCAGGCTGTTCCCTGCAGCTGGCTCTTCCTTCTGTGGGCGATCCACAGAACTTAACTGTTCCCTGCCTATAGTTTCTGCCTAGCAACAGGAGCCCTATTTTATTAAACCAGGGAGCAGTACCTAAAACCCAGGCTCTAGATGGCTACACTTATACCTTATGCATAAACACATTGTTATAGTTCATCGCCGACCAGTGTCTTCAGGGCAGTGGAACGCGGGCCTAGTCTTACAATTGCATGGTGTGAGGTTTTCAGACTTTTTGCCTTGTTTTTTCTCATTTTGCTTTAATCTGTTTTGTTCCATTGGCCATCTTGTTTCCTGTTCTGCTGCCCTCAGTCAATATGGATTCCTCAGCTTCTATGTTACTGCCAATTACCTGCTTAAAACCCAGATTAAAGCAAAATTACAGAAAACACATGGGCACAGGAGAAAAATTCATTTGTTCTACCACTGGGTCTAAAGTTACCCAAACTTGTAAACTATCATATTATTTAACCTGCTTGTTGAAAGCTGTAGAAAAGAAATATCAGAATTTTGCTTGTCCCATCTCCGTCTCTTAATAAAATACGAATGGAAAAATGTAAGTATCCCAAAACAGTGCAAATAAAAATCAATTTGTTCTGCAAAAAACCTCACCGCAATGTAGATGGAATAATAAAAAAAAATATTCGTCTCTGAATGTGGCTACACAAAAATATGTAAAATAATATATATATAGTAGGGATCTTGGCTCACTCGATGGTGTTTGAAGAACAAAACGTCCAGGCTGCTTTATTAAAACTCTATAAAGCAAGCCACACACAAGGAAAATAAACGGCCTTTCTTGGCATCAAAACAGGATACACAGTCCTAGCAATGGTACTTAAAGGGAATCTGTCACCAGGTTTTTGCTACCCCATCTGAGAGCAGCATAATGTATAGACAGAGACCCTGATTCCAGCAATGTGTCACTTACTGAGCTGTTGGTTGTCATTTTTATAAAATCAATGTTTTCTATGCTGCAGAGCTAGCATTATTTGAATGTAGAGCAGGGTTAGAACGAATTCATGCAGCTGCTGGGCTACCTGGCAGCACGCCAAGTAGTCCTCTAATGGTAATTTCTTGCTAATTAAACAGTGATTTTTTTTTTTTCTTTTTCAAAACTACACTAAGCAGCCCAGTAAGTGATACATTGCTGGAATCAGGGTCTCTGTCTCTATATTATGCTGCTATCAGATTTGGTGAAAAAAAATAAATAAAAAAAACTCACCAGAAAAAAGCCACCAGCTAACTCTGGTACAAATGGCAAAAATGCACTTGCCTTTTTGACCCAAGTTGGCTGTTGGCTTTTTTCTTGTAAGTTTTTTTTTTTTTCTTTGAATTTATGTCCTTTTTCGTAAATTATATCAGATTTGGTAGCAAAAACCTGGTGACAGTCGCCTAACGTATTAGACCAGAATACATGAAGTCCAAGCATGGAGACTTCACAAAGGAGAACTTCTCACCTCCACACACACACAGATAATCATTTCACCTGGACTTTCTTATGTCGACCATACTATGCCCTGAGGTGGGGATATATGAGCAGCCAGTCCCGCTCATCTCTCTGACTACTTATAAACCCAGCCCTTTCTATGCCCTATTAACACTCTACTATCTACCTATTAAAGGGGTTATCCGGCTTCTTTGACATTTTTTTTTTATTTCCCTATTGGGCTACATTGGGGCAGGTAAGTAGATAGAGAGCACTTACCTGCCCTGCTGTCAGCCCCTCTCCCCCGGCTCAGAGTGGTCATGTGACCGCTCCTGCCGCGATTTTGCTGCTTCCGGTCATTTCATGTCAACATGGGCAGGGCCATGTTGACATGCAAATGTGGAACAGCATGTCGCCTCCCTGCTGGGCTGTACAGTGCGATGAGCCCCGCCCCCCTTCCCTGAACCCTCCCACACATTCCCCTGCACCTCCAGTAACCTCCCCCTGCACTGCTGTGGGGTCCGTGACCTGGGGGCGGGGCCTGGCGGCAGCTGCCATGGTGTCAGCGCCAGCACCGGGCCCCCTGCCCAGGATCGCACATTCAAATGTACCGGCATCACAGATCACCGATGCCGGTACATTTGAAAGTGCTGATGAGAAGCAGCGCAGCGCTGCATCTCATCACCGTCCCTCCCGCTGTCTGTGCTCTCTTCAGCACAGCGGTGACGTCACTACTGTGCTGAAGAGAGCACAGACAGCGCACGAACGTGCAGGAGCGGCGGGGACCGAGGACGGGTGAGTATGTATTCCACATGTGTTCCCTATGGGGATGGGGGATGGGGGTCGGTGCAGAGCCATATGTGTGCGTGTGAGGTGCAGAGCCATATGTGTGCGTGTGAGGTGCAGAGCCATATGTGTGCGTGTGCAGAGCCATGTGTGTGCGTGTACGGTGCAGAGCCATGTGTGTGCGTGTGCAGAGCCATATGTGTGCGGTTCAGAGCCATATGTGTGCGTGTGCAGAGCCATATGTGTGCGGTACAGAGCCATATGTGTGCGTGTGCGGTGCAGAGCCATATGTGTGCGTGTGCAGAGCCATATGTGTGCGGTGCAGAGCCATATGTGTGCGGTGCAGAGCCATATGTGTGCGGTGCAGAGCCATATGTCTGCGTGTGCGGTGCAGAACCATATGTCTGCGTGTGCGGTGCAGAGCCATATGTGTGCGTGTGCGGTACAGAGCCATATGTGTGCGGTACAGAGCCATATGTGTGCGGTGCAGAGCCATATGTGTGCGGGTGCGGTGCAGAGCCATATGTGCGCGGTGCAGAGCAATATGTGTGCGGTGCAGAGCCATATGTGTGTGTGTGCGGTACAGAGCCATATGTGTGCGTGTGCGGTGCAGAGCCCGATGTGGGGCTTTTATTTGCAATGCTGTAGTGATAACAGGTCAGGTGCTGGGGAAGAATACTGACAGGGAATGTGTGTGCAGGGGGCGGGCAGAGGGCGAGGCTGGACACTGGGGTGGGTGGTGACAGCTCTGACTGAGGTTTTGCACAGGAAGTGGTCATGTTTGCTGGATCTGAATGTAAACAAGAGCAGCAGAGAATAAAGGGATAATTCAAGAGGAACAAAAGTTAGAAAACAAAAAATAACAATGTAGGTGTGATTTATGACAATACAGCACAGATAAACTCAAAAATGTTTAAGCTAATGTCGGACAACTCCTTTAACACACTATTATACTATCCATATTGGAGATTGCTTCCAGACTTACATCAGAGGATAACCAGCTCTGTGATACATATCTCTCATCTAAGACCTGTCAGGCAGCCGTCTTACATACCACCCACTCTACCCAAAGCTAGGGAGCTTAGTACCTTCCACCATCAACCAGTGGACCCTTGACAGAGGGACCACATTGCCATGTAGTTTCCCGGACCTATGATGTATGTCGCGGGCGGGGAGGGGACGCTGTGCTCACCACGCTCGGGTCCGGCGCTGCTGCTGCTTCACTTGCTGCTCGGTGGCTCGAGCGGTGGGCCGGATCCGGAGACTCGAGCGGCGCTCCTCGCCCGTGAGTGAAAAGGGGAATGGTTTTTGGTGATTTATTGTCAGTGACGCCACCCACGGTTGTGGTGAGGTTGTGACACCACCGCTGCTCTGGACGGGGATCCCGGTAGCGATGACAGGGAGCAGCTTAGATGTTGTTCTTCCCCTCCGTTGGTTGTCCCGAGGCCCGGTGAGAGAGGAATGGCAGGTGGGTTACGGGGCCTGGTGAGGTGCAGGGTCGCGGGGGCAGTGCGCTGCCGCACGGTACGGTGGTACTCACTCAGCCAATGATAAATGCAAAGTCTCCGGTAAAACAAACGGCTGGATGGACGGGTCCCACAGACGGCTGCGGTGGTTCTTCTCCCGGTAGGTTGGCGGTGGCTGCCTTTCCCTGCACCTGTGTTATGTTCTTGGTTCTGGTGGATTCCCACCGGTAACCCGCTCCCCAGCTTGGATGGATGCTGAGGGAGCCCCTTTTGCCCGCAGGCTCTGGCCCTGGGAACTGTAGCCTTGGCGGTGACTGTATTTCCCTTCACGGTTTGAGCGGTTGCCTTCAATCGGGTCTTGACTGCTGGGAAACCCTGGAGGTTCCCTTCACTAACAGATTTGACCGGTTTTACGGCGACTCCAAGCCTGGTCGGGGTGCGTAGGCACTGCCGAATGGTGCTGGCTTCTCTTCGTTCCCCGATCCGGTAACGGCGGGCCACCGCCCGTCCCCTGTCCTTACGGTTCACGTCAATCAGCCTCTCCTGCAGACGGTCACCACCGTCTCCCAACCTTGCTGTATGTGCCCGGGCCACGCACTCGGACACGGTCAGTCTGCTCTACTACCACTTCACTCTTCAACTCTCCAAACTGAACTCCTCTACTCTCCTCTCTACTGCCTTCCTTTTCCCGCCTCCAGGACTGTGAACTCCTCGGTGGGTGGGGCCAACCGCCTGGCTCCACCCCCTGGTGTGGACATCAGCCCCTGGAGGGAGGCAACAAGGATTTTTGTCTGACTTTGATGTGCCTAGCCGGGGTGTGGGGTGTGTTGTTGCAGCACCTGTGACGTCCTGGCTTGTCCAGGGCGCCACATGTACATGGAAGCTAAAGTCCTGAAGTGCCAGGAACGACCTGGGTACTCAGACATTAGTTGCTTTCTTTTCCCTTCATTCATCTCAGTCAGCAGGACATGGTCTGACAATATCCTAAATTTCCTGCCTAATAGGCAGTATCTTAAAGTGTGCAGCACCCATTTGATGGGTAAACATGCCTTCTCCATGATCGAGTGATTCTTCTTGCAAAAGAACAGTTTCCTACTCCGATACATTGAGTGATCTTTGTCCACTTTCGGGGACAAGACGGCACTTAACCTGACCTCTGACATGTCCATCTGAACCTGAAATTCTTTATTTAAGTCTGGTGCCGCCAACACAGGCTGTTTACACTGGGTTAGTTTCAATTCTTGGAAGGCTGTCTCCACTTCTAGACACGACTTGGCCATAGTGACTTTGCGCTTTTAAGGAGGTCGGTCAGGGGTGCGGCTACCATGGCGAAGTATGTGATGAAGTAATAGTAGCCCACGATGTCCAGGAATCCCCTAGCTTGTTTCTTCAAGGACCGGTTGTGTCCAGTTCTGGATGGCATCCACCTTATTCACTTGGGGCTTGATCTCGCCCCTGCCCATGATATAGCCTAAGTATCTGGCTTCTTCCATACTGACGGCACCTTTCTTGGGGTCGATGAAAATCCACGCCTTTCTGAACAATCCAATTGCCTGGACCTTCCCAGATGGCTTTCCTAATTCTGGCTGAAGATCACAATATCATCCAGGGAGGTTCATGTGTATTTCTTATGGGGAGCTACGATTCGGTCCATGGCTATCTGAAAGGTGACTGGAGATTCTTACAACCCATATGACATTCTGACATACTGGAAACACCAATCTGGCATTGAAAAGGCTCTTGAGAAAGTTAGGGCCTGATGCTAACCAGCAGTGACCTGTGGAGCATTGGTCTCAAACTATGCTCCATAGCCCCCTTGCCCTTACTACGCCCATTTTACAGGACAAAAGGTTGGATATCCATTGACATATATGGGATTCAGTGTCCGGGGTCAAGTTCGAGTCAAGTCTGGATTCCGAACTGAACATTTTAACTAAAGTCCAGCTGAACCCAGTGAACCTGAACTTCCACAGGTCAGCTCATCTCTACCGATGAAGAAATTCTCAGCACTGCTGGTTTTGGGCAGGTGACAGCATTTCTGTCACCTTGATAACTTTCATGTCAGCTTCAGACTTCCACTAGTTCCCTATCTCTCCATGACTTGATTAGATTGTTGTGCTAACATGGTAGGTCTCCCATCTCCCTGGTTAGTGGACTTTATACTTAACTTTGCCCATCTATTTGACCACTTCATAGGGGCCTTGATTTTCTTGACCAGAAATGTATTTCTACCCTGAGTTTGAGTACCAGTACACGATCTCCTGGTCTTAACTGTTTCACTCTTACTGCCCAATTGTACACCCTTGATTATTTCTTTTGCTCCAAGAGGAGGTGCTCTGTCATGATGGGCATCATTTCAGCAATTTTCTTACATTTGGGTTACAGGCTAGATTACTCTCTTGTACAGTGTAACCTCCGCTTCCCAGATCTTTCACTATAACCAGGAGACCATGGGGGTGTCAGAAAAACAGCTCAAATGGGGGAAAACCCCATAGAGAAGCGTGGGACTTCTCTGATGGAGAATAACAGGTATGGTAGTAGACAGTCCCTGTCTCAGCCGTCTTTTTCTACGTTTTCTACAACCTTCTTAAGCATGGCCTTCAAGATATTATTAAACTGTTTAATTAGTCTGTTTAATTAGGTATACCGAGGTGCTGAGTTGTGCGATCTCCAGGGTTTTGCACAATTCAAAAATAACCAGCAGCCAACCCATAATACAACAGTCATCAGAGTAATTATAATGATTTGATAGTGAAGTAATCATAAAGACGGACCAAGGCAAATTGCTATACATAAAGGAACAAAGAAAAAGGAAAAAGCAATCAAATAGCCAATTATTCAAAGTGAAAAAAACTTTATTAGTCAGGTGAAAAATAGGGATGATGACGTGTGACACAAAGACAAGATTGGGGTGCACAAACCAGGGGGGCCCAGAGTATAATAAAGTCATAAAATGTGCCTTGTTACAAGAAAGTGTTAATGCTATTACAATTATTCCATATATTCCAAAGGAAAAAATAATTTGTAAATTCTTATTAGACATCTAATAGCAAGACAAGGTATACAGGGTACAGCATATACAGAGGGAGCCCCAAATTATGGGAAGCTGGATAAACAATCTGACTACAGTCATGGCCAAAAGTTTTGAGAATGACACCAAAATTATATTTTTACATGATCTGTTGCCCTCTGGTTTTTAATTGTGTTTGTCTGATGTTTACGTCACATACAGAAATATAATTGCAATCATATTATGAGACCAAAAGGTTATATTGACAGTTAGATTGAGTTAATGCAGCAAGTCAATATTTGCAGTGTTGACCCTTCTTCTTCAGGACCTCTGCAATTCTCCCTGGCATGCTCTCAATCAACTTCTGGACCAAATCCTGACTGATAGCTGTCCATTCTTGCATAAGCAATGCTTGCATTTTGCCAGAATTTGTTGGTTTTTGTTTGTCCACCCGTCTCTTGATGATTGCCCACAAGTTCTCAATGGCATTAAGATCTGGGGAGTTTCCCGGCCATGGACCCAAAATCTCTATGTTTTGTTCCATGAGCCATTTAGTGATCACCTTTGCTTTATGGCAAGGTGCTCCATCATGCTGGAAAAGGCATTGTTGGGCGCCAAACTGCTCTTGGACAGTTGGGAGAAGTTGCTCTTGGAGGACATTCTGGTACCATTCTTTATTCATGGCTGTGTTTTTAGGCAAGACTGTGAGTGAGCCGATTCCCTTGGCTGAGAAGCAACCCCACACATGAATCGTTTCAGGATGCTTAACAGTTGGCATGAGACAAGACGGGTGGTAGCGCTTACCTCTTCTTCTCCTAATAAGCTGTTTTCCAGATGTCCCAAACAATCGAAAAGGGGATTCATCTGAGAAAATGACTTTAAGCCAGTCCTCAGCAGTCCACTCCCTGTACCTTTTGCAGAATATTAGTCGGTCCCTGATGTTTTTTCTGGAGAAAAGTGGCTTCTTTGCTGCCCTCCTTGAAACCAGGCCTTGCTCAAGCAGTCTCCGCCTCACAGTGCGTGCAGAAGCACTCACACCAGCCTGCTGCCATTGCTGAGCTAGCTCGGCACTGCTGGTAGTACGGTCCCGCAGCTGAAACAGTTTTAAGATACGGTCCTGGCATTTGCTGGTCCTTCTTGGGCGCCCTGGAGCCTTTTTGGCAACAATGGAAGCTCTCTCCTTGAAGTTCTTGATGATGCGATAGATTGTTGACTGAGGTGCAATCTTTGTAGCTGCGATACTCTTCCCTGTTAGGCCATTTTTGTGCAGAGCAATGATGGCTGCACGTGTTTCTTTAGAGATAACCACGGTTAACTGAAGAGAAACAATGATACCAAGCACCAGCCTCCTTTTAAAGTGTCCAGTGGTGTCATTCTTACTTAATCATGACTGATTGATCGCCAGCCCTGTCCTCATCAACACCCACACCTGGGTTAATGTAACAATCACTAAAACAATGTTAGCTGCTCCTTTTAAGGCAGGAATGCAATGATGTTGAAATGTGTTTTGGGGGTTGAAGTTCATTTTCTTAGCCAATATTGACTTTGCAAGTAATTGCTGTTAAGCTGATCACTCTTTATGACATTCTGGAGTATATGCAAATTGCCATTAGAAAAACTTAAGCAGTAGACTTTGTAAAAATTAATATTTGTAGCATTCTCAAAACTTTTGGCCATAACTGTAGATCCTCAACATGTGGCCATAATAGGTAAAAACCATACATTGAGATTTACCAATTCAAATGAATAAATAGTGGTCCACACTGGCAGACTGGTATAGGGAGCCCACGTGGAATGGCGTCAACCCCAACATCTGTTTCGGCTAGGAAGCCTTCGTCAGGGGGGGTCGGTGTCATAAGGGAAAATGGGAGTTTAAAAAGAGGTCATCACCCAATCACTTCCCGGTGGGCGGAGCAATGACGGCATGCGTAACCCCGACAATGGCGGCACCGCTCTCCCGCCACGTCATGCCCCACATGACCGCCCCGGTCACATGACCGCCATGTGACGACTGCCTAGTACTTTAGGCATGAAAGGGGTCTCTTGTTCCATAAAAATCTTTTATGGCAGTCCGACTTAGGGAAAGTTCTGGACCAGTTCCCAGGCTATACTATTAGCAGTGGAATTTTTGCATTAGTACTGCCTACAGGTACCGTGTAGCATAATCCATGACCACTAGGATAATCTGATGCCCTCTGGCGGACTTGACCAAGGGGTACAACTAAATCCATTGCCATGTGATCAAACAACACCTGTATTATGGGTAACCGCACTAAGAGATGCATATCTCCCCTCCAAGATGTGCCCAGTAGCCACCTTACAATATATCTGTGCCGCCCCCGCGACAGCCGACGGGCTGCTCTGATCCGGATCCGCAGTGGCTCGAGGGGTTCCGGACCCAAGGTGGGGTCACGCGGCCACTCGAAATTATGAAAAAGGGGGTATTTACATGGACAATAAAGTTCGTGACACCACCCATGGGTCGTAGTAATGTGGGATACCACCACCGCTGCTGCGTTTGGGGGAGCGCCCGGGAGCGATGGGATGGTAGCTTGTGATGTTAACCCCTCCATGGGCAGGGGGAAGGTTGGGGACCCGTCAGAAGGAGAGAGGTACCACGTACTCACACAGTCCAGGAATCCTGACACCGACAATGGGTCCTGTCCTGAATGTCCTGCAGATGTTGTTGGAGCATGCTGGGTCCATACCCTTTTGGCGTTGCTGGTTGGTCTGAAGCCTTGTCCCTTGGCACTATGTTTACTCTTTGTGGATCCCTTTTGCCTGAATCTACTCGGGTCCCGCTCACTCGTGTGGCTAACGGAATGAGATTGCTATCAGGGTTCACGCTTGAGATTTTCTGGACGGTTTTGGGAAGTCCTGTCCCCCTCGTAGCGCTAGTACCCCGATTTTTGGAGTGGGTGGAGAACGGCTCGTGAAGACTCTGTCCTCGTCGGGTAAATTACTGGGCTGCGTGAAGCTACTTCCCAGCCTAGGGTCCGCGTACCCCGTCATGCTCTGGCTCCTGCCCGGTTGTAGCACAAGGCCGCCAAACTGCCCTCCGTGGCAGTACCGTGCCCCTTGCCACTACCCCCTGCGACTGGGGTTCCAGCTCCTTCCAGGCCAGGCCAACGTCCGGCACCTGGGATGGGTACAGGAGCCCAGCTCCGCAGTGTGACCTCTCGCTGTCACTGCTGTACTCAAACCGACTCTAACTACACACTGACACTTCAGGCCCTCCTTCTACAATCCCTCCATCTGGGTGGCCCTATTCCCCTCAGGCCGCCCAATGGGTGTTTGGTGGATGTGGTGCAGAGTGTTCCTCAGGATTTGTGTATACCTGTTCTTAGCAACACCAAAGGGACAGGACCCGTAACCAAGGAGGAGCAGGTACCATGCAAAAGGGCAGGTTTCACAACACCCTTGTGACGACATGATAGGCCAGGGCGTCACATATCTTATACAGTATATGTAAGTTTTTAATTTAGTCTCATTACCATAATTGTATAGAATCACGGATCTAGCCATGCGCAGCCATGTAGTTTACAAAATTACAACCACTGCAACATTGCACAACTAACATTTGTGAAATTTCATCTCTCCTAAATATTCCACAAACAATGGTGAGTGGAATTACAAAAAAGTGGAAGCAAGTAGGATCCACAACTCAACCATGAAGTGGGCACCCTGCAAACACAGAAGCAGGCACAACAATTATGTCTCAAAATGGAGTGCCACTTATGGGTAGAAGCATAGTGTTAAAACCCCTAAGAGAAAACTACACTTAAAAACGAAGGAGACGCTAATGCACATCCAAGTTGGAAATCACATCCAACATCTAAGATACAGTGGAACCTTGGTTTACGAGAACAATTCATTCTGTGTGTGTGCTCATGTGGCGCCCTGGACAAGCCAGGTCGTCACAGATACTACACCAACACACCCCACACCCCGGTTAGGCACACCGAAGCCAAACACAAAATCCTTGTTGCCTTCCTCCAGGGGCTGATGTCCACACCAGGGGGTGGGCTAGGCAGTTGGTCCCGCCCACCAAGGAGTTCACAGTCCTGGAGGCGGGAAAAGAGTCAGTTTTTGAGGAGAGTTGGAGTTAGAGTTTCAGAGTGGAGTTGAAGAGAGAGGTTGGAGAGGAGTTGAAGAGAGGAGTGAAGTGGTAGAGGAGCAGACTGAAGTAGGTCCGGGTGTGTGGCCCGGACAATACAGCACGGTTGGCAGACGGTGGTGACCGTCTGCAGGAGAGGCTGATTGGAGCGAACCGTATGGACCGTGGACAGGCGGTGGCCCGGCGGTACCGGATCGGAGAGTAAAGAGAAGCCAGCACCATCCGGCAGGGCTTACGGACCCCGACAAGGCTTGAAGTCGCTGTTAAATTTGTCAAATCCATTAGCGAAGGGAACCTCTGGGGTTTCCCAGCAGCCAAGACCTGATTGAAGGCAACCGCTCAAACCGTAGTGGGAAACACAGTCACCGCCAAGGCTACAGTTCCCAGGTCTAGAGCCTGCGGGCAAAAGGGGCTCCCCCCAGCAACCAACCAAGCTGGGGAGCGGGTTACCGGTGGGAAGCCATTGGAACTGTAATACAACATAGGTGCAGGGAAAGGCAGTCACCATCAACCTGCCGGGAAGAGAAACACCGCAGCCGTCTGTGGGACCCGTCCATCCAGCCGTTTGTTTGACCAGAAACTCCGTGTGAATTACTGGCTGAGTGAGTACCACCGTGCCGTGCGGCACAGCGCTGACCCTGCACCTCACCAGGCCCCGTAACCCGCCTGCCATCCATTCCCTACCTCCCTCACGGGGCCCCGGGACAACCAACCCCCCTACCCACGGAGGGGAGAAACAACATCCAAGCTGCTCCCTGTCATCGCTCCCGGGATCCCCGTCCAGAGCAGCGGTGGTGTCACCAATCTCACCACAACCGTGGGTGGCGTCACGGATAATCAATCCCCAAAACCAAACCCCCCTTTCACTCACGGTCGAGGAACGCTGCTCGAGTCCCCGGCATCCGGCCCACCGCTAGAGCCACCACCGAGCAGCAGCAGCAGCCGGACCCGGACCCGAGCAGTGGGAGAGGGCAGCGTCCCCTCCTCCGCCCGCGACACTCATAATCCAAGTTACTCGTAGAGCAAAGCACATTTTCCCATAGGAAATCATTGGAACTCAGACAACTCGTTCCACAACTTGTAGTAATGTCCCATCCTGGTTCCCTATTGTGCCCACACACACACACATACACACACACATTATTCTCACCTATCCTCCGTTCTCTCAACTGCCTCTTCCCTGGTTCTTGAAGTCCGCAGGCATGTGGACCTGGTAACGATCGCGCCGATGCAGGGACTGCCGCTCTCAGTGCTTCAGCACAGCTAGCGTCATACACATGAGCCGCTTGCCTCTGATTGCCCAGCATGCTGACGTCATAGGCATGAGCCGCCTGCCTCTGATTGGCCAGCACGCTGCCTGTGGGTGGTGTGCAGAGACAGCTCAGCACCAACCGATATGAAGCAAAGATGGCAGCAGCCCCTGCACGGACTGCGATTGTTACCACGTGCCTGCGGTCCACAAGAGGCAGCCAGAGCGGGTCGGAGCGCGGTGAGTATTTGCTCATACAGCAAAGCATTGCTCGCAAACAGAGTTACAAAACTGCAGCAAGCTTTGCTCGTATAGCAACATTCTCGCACACCAGGTTACTCGTAATCTGAGGTTCCACTGTATATTAAAAACACTCCAAGCACCACTCCAGCATAGTTGTTTTTTTTAACTGCAGGAGTTGTGCTTTTAATCTAAGGTCCCTGACCATACTTATATACTTTACTGCTGCCGTCTTTACCTTCTATCGCCGCTGCTATCGTTAGTCTCCAGCAATTTGAAACCTGTCGGCTCTCTCCAGTGTTTCATGGAGTGCGCCTGAGGTCAATACTCCATGCAAGTCTGAGAAACTTGTTCTGGCTCTCAGAGTTGCATTGAGAGCTTGTGATGTAAGCTCTGACTTCCGGACATTCAGAAGTTTCGGTCACAAGATGGCACCACGGGACCAGAGCTGTGTCAGTAAAACGTGAAGACGCCAGAGGGTGAGTATATTAATAGGGACAGGGACCTTTTAGATTAAGTGTTTAAAAGTACCACTCCAGCAGTGGGGGGAAAAAAAACAAACTACTGGAATGGTGCCTTAAAAATTAATGTTGAGCCTGAGGTCTGGGTTTGAGGAACAGTAAACTCAAATAAGGCAGTACACCATAGTCTAAGGTCTGCTCATCACTGCTCATGGGCTACAATTCCAAGAGCATGAGAAGCATACTGCCCAACTGGTTACAAAGTGGCTTAAGGATAACTAAATCAATGTTTTGAAGTGGCCATCATAAAGCCCTGATCTCAATTCTGTTCAAAATGTATGGTCAAAGTTGAAAAGGCAGGTGCGAGCAAGGTGACCTTCAAACATGGCTCAGTTACACCAGTTCTGTCAGGAGGAATGGGCCCAAATTCCTACCAACTCTCTATAGTGTTACAAAACGTGTTTTGTTTTGTTTTTATTTAATAGTGAAAAAGTGTTGCCTTTTTCTGAGACCCATAGGTTATTTTAGTAATTGAGATGAGATTTTAATTTTTTTTAATTTTTTTTTTTTTTGTGTGTGGTGAGCTGAGGTTTTTATAAATATCATTTTGATGTGAAGGTTATGTTTTGGGGTTTTTTTTGTCACTTTTTATTGCTTTTTTTTTTTTTTTATTTTATTTTTTTTTGCAAGGATGCAGCAACAAAAACAAACCCCCAAAAATGTAAATTCTGGTTGTTTTTGGATTTTTTATTTTTGCTTTACAATGTTTACTATACAAGTTAAATTAACTTATATTTTAATACATTTAACTTTTACAGGAGCAACAAATTATTTTTTTTATATTTTTTTAATATCCTTTATATGGGGGAAAAGGAGGATTTGTTTAAAAAAAATATTTTTTTTTTTTCGTTTTCTTAGGGAATTTGAACCTGCAATTGTCATATTGTTTGTCCTATAGACAGTATCACTTGTTGTATATACTGCAATACATCTTTTGCAGTATATACTGTAGATAAAACCATGGACTGACACAAGGTGCTCTCATAGCAGAAATGCTATGGCAGGTACTTTGGCACACAAAGTGTATATTGTACAAAAGTAGTAAAAGTACTATCTAAAAGGTAGAATTGCTACCACAGAATAAAGATAAGGATTGTTTCAGAATATTAAGTCATCCCTTATCTAAAGGAATATTGGATCATTTAATAATTACTGGGGTCCAATCATTGGGACCCCAAGATCAGGCCTTTCTGGCAACTGGACTCTATAGAGCCCTATTATGAATAGTGCGGAGCAAGTTAAGTGCAAAAAATGGCTTCAAATAAAGCCAGAATTGATGTTTGGGGATTTTTTGCCTTCTAAAAACAAAAAAAGGCAATTAAACAGAAGAATAAAAAGCAATTACAACATTGTCTGTATTAAAAAAAACTTAATTCATTGTCTGTAATAAAAAAACTGCAATTCATCACTCAAAAAAAAAACTTAACAAAATAAACTTAATAAAATTAAACACAAAACATTTTTAAAGTTAAAACTCAACACACAAGATTTTTTTTATTGCAAAAGTATTAATAATTTATGAAGAAAAAACACTTTATATGATTGGTATCACTGTAATGACAAACAAAATAAATATAAAAGTTATACATTATGTGCAGAGAATGGTGCATAATTTATAAAGCCCCCCCCCAAAAACAAACACTGGAGGTTGTTCTACGTTAACAGTAGTGATGGGCGAGTACCACCATGCTTGGGTGCTCGGTACTAGTAACGAGCAGTTGATGGTTGGACGGGCTTGACTTGAATACCAGAATATAATGGAGGTCAACGGGGAACTGGTCATTTTTACGGAAGATTTCCCAGAAAAATGCTCGAGTTCCACCATTGACTTCCATTATACTTGGGTACTCTAGTCGCACCCTCCGACCATCCGACAGCCGTTACAGGTACCGGCCACCCAAGCATGGTAGTGCTTGCTCATCACTAGTTAAGAGCAGCTGAAGAATAGAAACCATGTATCACAGCAAGGTACATTGTTTCTGTAATTCCCAAATAGTATATTCTATATTTCCCTAACTCATAAGCTTAAAGCTAACATCTGGCTGCTGCATTTATGGCAATAGCACTCTAATAAGGCTATGTGCCCACGCTGCGGAAAATGCGTGGATTTTGCTGCGGATTTCTCGCGGAAAAGCCACGGATTTTCCAGAAATCTGCAGCACAGCTACTCCCCAGCCATTTCTATGGCATTTGGGAAATGCTGCGCCCACGCTGCGGATTTTTCCGCAGCGGAAATTGTGCGGATTTTCGTGCGGAAAAATCAGCAGCATGTCAATTATTGTTGCGGATTTCTCCGCAGGGTCCCATATACTTACCTGCCTCACCAGAGTCACTTTCTCCGTCCGGTGTACAGGAGCGCGGTGAATCCAGGTACAGGAAGGAAGAGGTGGGCGGAGCCTGCACGAGCTCCGGTCATGTGACAGCCGGAGCTAGTTCAGGCCCGCCCACCTTCTCCTGCAGACGCTGAGAGAGTGACCCAGCTGCCGGAAAGCGAGGTGCTGCATGATGGAGGTAAGTATGAACTCCCCGATCACTGCAGCACTTGTTCTGCATTGAGGATGCAGTGCCGAAGCCATGGTACTGTATCCTCAATGCAGAAAGCCCGCACCATATCCGCAGGACATTCCGCAGCATGGAAACAGACAAAAGTTGTGGTGCTGTTTCCTGGGAGCACCTGCGGAATGTCCTGCGGATATATCTGCAGGACACTGTCCCCGTGGGCACATACATGCTCAGTCTCTCACACAGCGGCGCACCTGCCGAGGATTACCAGGTGAATGAGTGTGTCACTTCTCTTAATCATCCTCCGATCCTTAAAGTGGTTATATATGTGACCTAAGGCTGAACATGTACACAGTGATGTGATTTGACATTCCTGTGCATTACATACATTTTATGGGTTACTTATGCAATGTTTTGTTTGTGTCGGATTCCAAGCAGAATCCGCCTAAAGACACCATGAGTCCATAGCCAAACTCAGTTTACAAGATGGTTGTCAGATTATTGGATTCAAAATACAAACAAGAAAAATGGGCAAAAATGATCTTTTTCTCCTTCAGTCACATAGTGGGGCGGTGTCCGTATAATGTGTGGCCACCTAGTGACACCGTGCTGCACCCAGTGTTTCCTTAGATAATGCACTCAAAAGACATGATGTAAGTTGTATATTTTTGATAGGTTCTATTTGTAGAATTTAGTAAGTCAAAGTGAAATTTTCATTGTATTTCAAGAAAACAGTCCGATAATATTGCAACTAGTGACAGTTGGGAGACGCCGCTAAACCACAATAGTCGGAACTTCTTAGATTAGACCTATATATACACTACAGTTTGGGGTCACCCAGACAATTTTGTCTTTTTCATGAAAAATCATACTTTTATTTATCAAATGAGTTGCATAATGAATAGAAAATATCGTCCAGACAGTGACTAGGTTAGAAATAATGATTTTTACTTGAAATAATAATTTTGTCCATCAAACTTTGCTTTTGTCACAGAATGCTCCTTTGCAGCAATTCCAGCTTTGCAGACCTTTGGCATTCTAGCTGTTAATTTGATGAGGTAATCTGGAGATATTTCACCCCATGCTTCCCCCCTCGCACAAGTTGGATTGGCTTGATAGGCACTTTTTGCGCACCATACAGTCAAGCTGCTCCCACAACAGCTCAATAGGGTTGAGATCTGGTGACTGGGCTGACCACTCCATTACAGATAGAATACCAGCTGCATGCTTCTTCCCTAAATAGTTCATGCATAATTAAAAGGTGTGCTTTGGGTCATTGTCCTGTTGTAGGATGAAATTGGCTCCAATCATCCGCCTTCCACAAGGTATTGCATGGTGTTGCAAAATGAAGTGATAGCCTTCCTTATTCAAAATCTCTTTTGCCTTGTACAAATCTCCTACTTTACCAGCACCAAAGCAACCCCAGACAATCACATTACCTCCACCATGCTTGACAGATGGTGTCAGGCACTCTTCCAGCATCTTTTCAGTTGTTCTGCATCTCACAAATGTTTTTGTGTGTGATCCAAACACCTCAAACTTCGATTCGTCTGTCCATAACACTTTTTTCCAATCTTCCTCTGTCCAATGTCTGTGTTCTTTTGCCCTTATTAATCTTTTCCTTTTCTTAGCCAGTCTCAGAATTGTATTTTTCTTTACCACACTGCCCTGAAGGCCAGCATCCTGGAGTCGCCTCTGCCCTGTAGACGTTGACACTGGCATTTTGCAGGTACTATTTAATGAAGCTGACCGTTCAGGACCTGTGAGGCGTGGATTTCTCACACTAGAGACTGTAATGTACTTGTCTTGTTGCTCAGTTGTGCAGCGGGGCCTCCCACTTTTCTTTGTACTCTGGTTACAGCCTGTTTGTGCTCTCCTATGAAGGGAGTAGTACACACCATTGTAGGAAATCTTCAGTTTCTTGGCAATTTCTCACATGGAATATCCTGCATTTCTAAGAACAAAAATAGACTGTTGAATTTCACATGAAAGTTCTCTTTTTCTGGCTATTTTGAGATTTTAATGGAACCAACAAATGTAATGCTGCAGATACTCAACTATCTGAAAGGAAGATAAGTTTTATAGCCTCTCTAATCAGCAAAACTGTTTTGAGCTGTGCTAACATACTTGCACAAGAGTTTTCAAGGGATTTCTAAACATCCATTAGCCTTCTAACACAGCAAACGCAATGTACCATTAGAACACTGGACTGGTGGTTGGTGGAAATGGGCCTTTATACGCCTATGTAGATATTGCATTAAAAACAGACATTTGAAGCTAGAATAGTCATTTACCACAAACAATGTATAGAGGGGACTTCTGTTTAATTTAATTTAGCTTCATTGAAAAGAAATGGGCTTTTCTTTCAAAAATAAGGAAATATCTAAGTGACCCTAAACTTTTGAACTCTAGTGTGTGTGTGTGTGTGTGTATGTTGCGGGCGGGGAACAGACCACGGCAGGGGGGCTGCTCGATATGCTCGGATACGGGCTCGAGTGGCAGCCGGACCCAGGCTCGTGCAGCCATCTGTCGCCCACAAGTGAAAAAAAGGTTATTTACAGGGGAGAGTTTGTCAGAGACACCACCCGTGGGTTGCGGTGATTGTTGGTGACACCGCCGCTGCCTTTGTATGGCATGCCCGGGGCTGATGGAGCAGGGCAGCAGGATGGTATCCCCTCCATGGGTAGGTGAGGTGTTGTCTTGGGGCCCAGGTGTAGGTGGAGTGCTGGGACGCAGTCTGCAGGGCTGGACCGGATGGTACCGGTGTACTCACTATTTGAATAAAGTCACACAGAGTCCAGAAAGTAAACCAAGTGCCGGAAAGCAGTAGCCTTCGGAGGGTTGTGCTCGGGTCCTGCACAGCGGTAAACAGGACAGGAGCCCTTCCTCCTGCACTTCTGTGTTTGTTGTCTTGTGTGTTGTCTAGTCCGCATGAAACTGGGTAAGTCCGCTCCCGGTGACTTTTCTGTGGGAGCTGCTGGTTAACTGGAAAGGTGCTTGCAACTGTCTTCGCACTAGGGTCCAGGTACCCTGGCTGTGCACGGCCTCCGGACCAGATTCCTGCTGTCGGCACCGGCAGGCTACAACCCTGCCCCAGTCCATTTAAGGTCTCCCGCGACTGGATCTCCGTCGCCTGTGGCCTTGCTCTGCCGTCTGCCACCTAGTCAACTCAGGTAGTCCGGGAGCTACAACCCCCAACTACCACGTCACTCCTCTCACTTCCTCTGTAACTCACTAACTGACGTGTTCCCTCCCCTTTACACCTCAGAACCCCTAGGTGGGCGTCACCATCTGCCTGGCCCCCGCCCACTGATGTGTCCCTATTGTCCTGGGGGGGCCACCAGGCTTTGTGGCTGGGGTTGGTACCTGTGTGGGGTTGAGTTGGAAGGACAAGGAGGAGAGAGTCCTGCATCTGGAAGTTTGATAGATGCAGTCTCCTGTGACCACCTGATCTTGTCTGATCTGTGTGTATATATATATATATTAGTTAGGTCCAGAAATATATGGACAGTGACACAATTTTCACGAGTTGGGCTCTGCATGCCACCACATTGGATTTGAAATGAAACCTCTACAACAGAATTCAAGTGCAGATTGTAACGTTTAATTTGAAGGTTTGAACAAAAATATCTGATAGAAATTGTAGGAATTGTACACATTTCTTTACAAACACTCCACATTTTAGGAGGTCAAAAGTAATTGGACAAATAAACCAAACCCAAACAAAATATTTTTATTTTCAATATTTTGTTGCGAATCCTTTGGAGACAATCACTGCCTTAAGTCTGGAACCCATGGACATCACCAAACGCTGGGTTTCCTCCTCCTTAATGCTTTGCCAGGCCTTTACAGCCGCAGCCTTCAGGTCTTGCTTGTTTGTGGGTCTTTCCGTGTTAAGTCTGGATTGGAGCAAGTGAAATGCATGCTCAATTGGGTTAAGATCTGGTGATTGACTTGGCCATTGCAGAATGTTCCACTTTTTTGCACTCATGAACTCCTGGGTAGCTTTGGCTGTATGCTTGGGGTCATTGTCCATCTGTACTATGAAGCGCCGTCCGATCAACTTTGCGGCATTTGGCTGAATCTGGGCTGAAAGTATATCCCGGTACACTTCAGAATTCATCTGGCTACTCTTGTCTGCTGTTATGTCATCAATAAACACAAGTGACCCAGTGCCATTGAAAGCCATGCATGCCCATGCCATCACGTTGCCTCCACCATGTTTTACAGAGGATGTGGTGTGCCTTGGATCATGTGCCGTTCCCTTTCTTCTCCAAACTTTTTTCTTCCCATCATTCTGGTACAGGTTGATCTTTGTCTCATCTGTCCATAGAATACTTTTCTAGAACTGAGCTGGCTTCATGAGGTGTTTTTCAGCAAATTTAACTCTGGCCTGTCTATTTTTGGAATTGATGAATGGTTTGCATCTAGATGTGAACCCTTTGTATTTACTTTCATGGAGTCTTTTTTTTACTGTTGACTTAGAGACAGATACACCTACTTCACTGAGAGTGTTCTGGACTTCAGTTGATGTTGTGAACGGGTTCTTCTTCACCAAAGAAAGTATGCGGCGATCATCCACCACTGTTGTCATCCGTGGACGCCCAGGCCTTTTTGAGTTCCCAAGCTCACCAGTCAATTCCTTTTTCCTCAGAATGTACCCGACTGTTGATTTTGCTACTCCAAGCATGTCTGCTATCTCTCTGATGGATTTTTTCTTTTTTTTCAGCCTCAGGATGTTCTGCTTCACCTCAATTGAGAGTTCCTTAGATCGCATGTTGTCTGGTCACAGCAACAGCTTCCAAATGCAAAACCACACACCTGTAATCAACCCCAGACCTTTTAACTACTTCATTGATTACAGGTTAACGAGGGAGACGCCTTCAGAGTTAATTGCAGCCCTTAGAGTCCCTTGTCCAATTACTTTTTGGTCCCTTGAAAAAGAGGAGGCTATGCATTACAGAGCTATGATTCCTAAACCCTTTCTCCGATTTGGATGTGAAAACTCATATTGCAGCTGGGAGTGTGCACTTTCAGCCCATATTATGTATATAATTGTATTTCTGAACATGTTTTTGTAAACAGCTAAAATAACAAAACTTGTGTCACTGTCCAAATATTTCTGGACCTAACTGTATATATATATATATATATATATATATATATATATATATATATATATATATATATATATATATATATATATATATATATATATATATATATATTTATATATTGCAATTTCTGGTGACAATCAGAAATATTGTATGCCGATATAGATATGTAACAGTTTCTAATAATATTAATAATCTGTAACTGGATTTGCAGCATTTTATTAGAACAGTACAGTCTGTCATGTCCTCCATACACCAGGTGCCCTCTCAATGCTGCCACCAGGTTCTTCTATTATTGCTTGGCCTTACTGGATTGTCTTTGCTCTTTCTGTTCTTCCCAGCCTGATTTCTCAGAGAACAATGCTTAATCGCAGCTGCTTTGGAGTTGCTGCCGTGTATAATACGGTATCTTGAGGTAGAGCTAAGTGGCTGCTCCTGGTCTCTGTGACCTCAGACTTTTGACCACAAGTATGCAATCTCCACATTTCTGGCTACATTGTGACTAAATGCACTTGAATTAACTTTGCCTTTTTTTTCCCATTCGGCCCAGACCTCCGTGACCTCGTCTTCCATAACTCATCCCTGCAAAATCTAGCACACAGACATCTTTACTAGAGATGAGCGAACCGGTCGTGGTTCGGTTCGTCGAACGGAGGTCTCGTTCGAGTTCGGTTCGTCGAACGTTCGACGAACCGAACTCGAACCGCATAGGAAACAATGGCAGGCATTCACAAACACATAAAAACACCTAGAAAACACCCTCAAAGGTGTCCAAAAGGTGACAAACAACTCACAACACAACACAAACACATGGGAAAGTGACAAGGACATATACTCATGCGAAAACAAAAGAGCTGGACAAGGAAACGACACACAGGACACACAGATATGAGTATATGCAAGGAAACGTCGATGCCATTATTGTGCAACTTGAGCCCTCCTCATTTTAGGCTTCCAATCTGGATAAATTGCCTGAGCTTGCCACGTACGCCTTGGGGATCTTGTCGTGTCCTGCAGCCAGCGTTCTCTCGGAACCTGTCTTCAGTGCTGCTGGGGGTCTGCTGGCAGATAAGCACACGTGTCTGTCCACTGACAATGTGGACATGGCTCTCAGAGGACCTTTCTTCCCCTGGGTCATCCAGGGGAGGCGAAAGTCACGCGTATTTTTGAGAGTGCTTCATGCAAAGCATCTGTTTCATTTTGAAAAGGGGGATCAAGTGATGCCAGTCAAGTGGGGTTTGTGTGGCCCAATTAGTGGAAACGAGGGAGACTGTGGTTGGAGTCCCCTCGCTGTGTTTTACATGATTTTCGAAGGGCATGACATGCCTAAGAGGTTGAGTTTCATCATCTGCAACTTGTTGGCAACAGAAAGGCTGCCTTTACACCCTTTTGAGACCAAGGATTTTCGAGACCTTATGCCCATTGCAGTGCCCCAAGAGCCGATGGCCAGTCGTCACTCCTTCTCCAAGAAAGGCGTGCCCGCGCTACCACAGCAGGTCGCACACAACCTCACCGATTCCTTGAGAAACTCTGTGTGTGACAGGGTGCATTTCACCACAGATACTTGGACCAGTAAGCATGGACAGGGGAGTTACATGTTGCTGACTGGGCACTGGGTAACTATGGTGAGAGATGGAGAAGGGTTTGCTGTACAAGTCTTGCCGTCCCCACGACTTGTGTGTCAATCCTTCCTCTGTATGTACAAGTTCCTCCACTACTTCTGCCTCCTCAACCTCGTGTGGGTCCTCCACCTCGGCCCAAACCCTGTGTGGTCAGGCCACCCTTCCTTGTAACTGCGCCCAAGGAATCCCACACACCTCCTTACTATGCTGGCAGCAGAGCTCAAGGCCATCAGGCGGTCAAATGTTTACTTTGAAATGTAGGGGAAATGTGAGACACCGCTGAGGAATTGTGGACGGTTAGCTCTGGAGAGTGAGACAGAGTTTCATCAATGGTTGTCTACACTCAACCAGCAGTCAGGGAAGGTCGGGTGCGACAATGATGCAAACCAGTCTGCGACCCTTCTTCAGGGCAATGTGACACACGTGCCTTGTATGGCTCACGTGTTGAATCTGGTTGTCCAGCAATTTTTAAAACACTATCCCGGCCTACATGGCCTTCTGCAGAGGGCACGGTGTAACGCCTGCCTGGATCGACACACTCAGATGGGCTGTAAAGGATAGGCTAGAGGCAAGCCACTCACCAAGCTGGACACCCAGAACCCTGAAACCCTTTAACCCCTATACAGTGATTTGGAATTACACAGGGCCCACGTTGATCAATACCTGTGGAAGGCTGCAGTTCCAGAGAATAGTAGTCATGCAGGGTCAAAAACATTAATTGAATAAGAGGAACAGAATGGGATGGCCAGGACTTAATCAGAAAACAAGCAGAGGTGAAATGCGGATCGGCCAACGAGGTACATAAACAGCAAGCAGGAAAAGTAGTCAGGTAACAAGCACACAAACTCATAAAACTGAACTGGGGGTAACAGTAACAAGAGGTTCATAGCTTTGTCTGGCAGTGGTCTGCAGACAGGAGGGGCCTAAAAAAGGGTGTGGTGTCTTCCCATTGGTTGTAGCTGAATGATGGTACTTCATCTGTGAGATACCCACCACCTACATTCAGCCTGTGGTTCTGTATCTGTCAAGGTAACGCAACCCAGTGGGTGACCATAACCTGCGTCCACCTGCGCCGCAGGCATCGACTCCTTTCCCATCATCAGCACTATGCACGAAAGGAACACGTTGTCACCTGGCGACCGGAAGTACAAATTGATTGAGTGGACTACGTTGGTGACTTAACAGCCGTGTGCGGCAATGATGCAAACCTGTCTGCGGCCCTTCGTCAGGGCAATGTGACACACGTGCCTTGTATGGCTCACGTGTTGAATCTGATTCTCCAGCAATTTCTAAAATACCATCCCGGCCTACATGGTCTTGTGCAGCGGGCACGCTGCTATGTGCTCACTTTCATCCTTCGCACCCAGCAGCTCAACAACTTTCATCTCTCCGGAAGTCTTAAGGTCTGGCGGTTAAACGCCGGAAATGCGATGTTCCGACACGCAGGAATTTGAATCTGCACATGTTGCAGCGTCTGTGGCAGCACCGCAGAGCCCTGCTGAAATACGGTATGACGTATACCCTGGGCTAACTTGATCCAGAGGTGGTGCAGATCACGCTGCTGGAGTGGTGTCAGATCAAGGACCTATGCACCCTTCTACACAGTTTACAAATGTCAACGAAGATGTTTAGCACTGGCGATGCCATTCTCAGCGTGACAATTCTGGTAATCTACAAGATGGAGCACACTGTAAGCATTATTCGGAGTCAGGTGTTGGGACAAGAGGAAGGGGAGGAAGTACAGGAGGAGTCATATGCAGAAGGGATAATAAGATCTACAAGGTCCATACGGTGAGCAGCACCTAGGCGGCAGTCATGGTGGGGGATAGGGATTAACAAGGGCGCATAGTATCAGCAAAAATTGTTGAGGAAGGTGCAGGAGCCCATGAAGAAATAGAGGACGAACTTGCGATGGGCATGGAAGACTCAGCAGATGAGTGAGAGCTTGCTCACATTTCGGTTGTGCGAGGTTGGGGGTAGAGGGCAGAGGAAGGAGGCACGATTCTCACCTCTCTGCCACCAACACACCAAGGACTTGGTCCTCCTGGATGCACAAGACACATGAGCGCCTTCTTGCTGCACTACCTCCAACATGACCCTCGGATTGTACGAATTCGAAGTAATGCTAACTACTGGGTTGCCACACTGTTAGATACCCGGTACAAGACAAAATTTGGCGAAATAATTCCTGCCATAAAAAGGGACGCACGTATACAGGAGTATCTGCAGAAGGTGGTACGGATTCTTAGATCTGCTTTTCCAGTAAACACCAGTGCTGCACAGAGTGAATCTCAACGCTTTCTCATGGATAGGAGGAAATGCTCTTTTACTTGTCCACATCTGAGGGACCGAGGGCTGGCTGCTGTGCTGAGATGGCATGGAGTACGGTGTCCCTGCAGAGTTGCACTTTTGGTCATATACCAAATGAGTTGAAAAAGGACAGATGCTGGTGGAAAGGGGAACAGTTGTGTTGGAAAGGGGAAAAAAGTTTTTGTCCGTGGGTTTGTTGGTTAAGCAAAAGTAACATTTGATGAAGAAACACCATCTGTTACGGTGGGACTGGCAGATTTGGATAAGGTGGTATATACTATGTTACCGCTATATAACGAAAATTAATAAGAAAAGAAAGAGAAAGGTATATATCCCCATCAGCAGTCAATGTCCACCGTGCTTCCAGATGGAAAAGGAGAGGTTGGCAACTGGAAGGTTAGGTGGAGGATACAGATCTGTGTGGCTATGAAACTAATAGTTGCCTGAACCGAGTTAGACGCCACTCGGATCTTGAGACTGGGAGCCCTGTTAGCGTCACAGGGTCCACACGCCCACCCAGCCCAGAAACTCCCTGTTAACATCACAGGGGCCATTGAGTACGCTGACCGTGTGCATTGGGGGCCACACCTGTGGACAGCAGGCGCATCAGCAGCAACAGGCCTGTTAATGCCACTGGGCTGCACAAGCAGGACTTGTAGGACAGGAGCTGGTCTTAACCGTTCTGCGTTACCAACTGTGGTGGCGGCCTGCATCGACGCCCTATCCCTGCCTACCTCTGGCCTAAAGCCGCAATGGGTTCAACACATGGAGGTGTGCTCTTTCGGAGCATAATAGAAGACTGCGCACCTCCTTGTTGGCTCCAGCCCGTTTTATAACCTGGGTCTGCCCGAAACCAGGGTGGACCACAATGCACCTCCTGGAGACAAAAGCAGAGTGACACGTCATGAGTGGCATAACTAGCGTCCTATTTGGAACCGCAACTTCAATAATGACCTCATGGCTGCCACGACACAAACGCCTCACCAGTCATCGTCTGACCATCAATAATGAGGTGACAAGTCATAGGGGCGGGCCTCTGCAAGCCATTTGGGAGTGGCCTGGCCACATCGTCAGGACACCTGATGCCCTGTGGTCTAAATGGGCCCCCCCACATCAGGGGCAGGGCCAAAGAGTTCATTACCGGACCTAGTCTCTGATGCAGTAAGTGCCTGAGCATGGTCAGTTGCATGAAACAGAGTCTCTGAAAAAAGACTATCAGCTTTAGCATGGTGTCTCGGCACAAAACAGGACTAAGACCCGGCACGGAATGCAAGTACCTGTGTAAAGAGGCTTTTCGCACTAAGTGTGGGAGCATGCGCTGTATCCCGAAATGAAGACTTAGCCTCAGGAATGGCACAGTCAGGCTGAGCATACTCACTAGGCGAAACACTGTAGTTAGGCTGCAGCTGGGGTAAATCGGCACACGCATGTGCACTAGCTGCCTCTCCACACTTAGACGTGGAGGAGAAATTGCTTTTCGGGTGTGGACTTGTAGATGCTGTCTATGAACAGAAGGAAAAGCTAAAGGAAGCCTCACTTTCTATCCCTCCGAATTATCAAATGCAGCAATGAATTCCCTGAGTTTGCTATAACATTAGCGTAGCAAAATGTGCATGAGGGTGTCATGTAGAGGTGCTAGAAATAGCTTGGCACCAGTGGGGCACTAATGAAATACAACAGCCAGTTCTATGATGCCACTAAATGGCAGTATTTTTTGCTATCATTATAGCTTATTAAAACCAGAGCAGGAGGGTGTCCTGCACAGGTGCTAGAAATAGCTTGGCACCAGTGGGACAATAATGAAATACAACAGCCACGTTTAGGATGCCACTAAGTTCACTCAGTGTTTGCTAGTATAATGGCTTAGTAACAATGAGTTTGAGTGTGCAATGCAGGCAGACGTGCTGCAAATATCTTTGCACTAGTGGGACAATACAGAAGTCCAACAGCCATGTTTAGGATGCCACTAAGTTCACTCAGTGTTTGCTAGTATAATGGCTAAGTAACAATGCAAAGGGCAGGAGGGTACAGTGGCAGGGTTGTGGGTCTCTGGGTAGAGGAAAGGAAGCCTGCCTTTCTATCCCTCCTAATGGGGAAATGCAGCGAGGAAATCCCTGACCTTAGCTACACAGACGCTGTCATCTTGTGTAGCTGTTAAACTCTGTTTTCACGGACCTGTCACCTATGGCTCTGACCCTGCCGGTATTAGCCCTTAAAAGGACTGATAGAAAGTGCTATCCCTATGCTGTACAGCGCTGTGTATAGAGCGTACACAGCAGTATCGGAGCTAGGCGCTGCGCCAGCGCTGACTGACACCAAGGACGCAGAAGGCAGATAATGGCGTGCTGGAGGAAAATGTCCGTTTTTATAATGCAGGGACATGTGACATGGACATCCTATCACACATGCCGTTGCTTCTCTGGCTAAAAATCCATTTAGCTGTGTGTGTGTGTGTCTGGGATTGGCTGACATGCTGGCCCGCCCCACTACACGCGCGCGCTTAGGGAAGGAAGACAAGGAAAAAAAAAAAAATGGCGATCGCCATTATCCATACAGCAGTGATCTGAATGCGCTGTTCCCGCACACTATACACTGAAATTTCATAATAGTGTGAGTCACAGAGTGACTTACACTATTACAGCGGAAAGCCAGCTAGTAATTAGCTGGTCTTTTTGCTGCTAGAACCGTTCTCGAACGTATCTAGAACTATCGAGCTTTAGCAAAAAGCTCGAGTTCTAGTTCTATCTAGAACAGCCCCCAAAATCACTCGAGCCGCGAACTGGAGAACGTCGAACCGCGCTCAACTCTAATCTTTACTGCTTTTCTAGGACTCTCCTAACATTCCACCACCTCTACACAAACCACAACTTGTGCTCCCTTATAATAATTCCCCTGTGCCTCCTTTTCATAATAACCCCCCTTGCTCCCTTATTATAATAATAATAATAATAATAATAATAATAATAATATAATAAAATATATATATATATATATATATATAATATAATATAATAATAATGACTCCAAACCTACTTATAATAATAACCTCGCCTCCTGTGCTGTCTCATAATAATGCCTTCTTGCTTCCCCTATAATAACAATCCCTCATTGTGCCTCCTTATAATAATGACCCTCAGTGGCTCTTGTAATAAGGCTCCTGAGCAGGGGCATGTGTCGCGGGCGGAGGAGGGGACGCCGCGCTCTCCCACTGCTGCTCGGGTCTGGCTGCCGCGGCTGCTGCGGCCTGCTGCTGCTCGGTGGCTCGAGCGGTGGGCCGGGGACTCTAGCGGCGCTCCTCGCCCGTGAGTGAAAGGGGGTTGTTGGGTGTGGGGATGGTCTATTGTCCGTGACGCCACCCACGGTTGTGGTGATTTGTAGCACCACCGCTGCTCAATATGGGGATCCTGGGAGTGGTGATGCGGAGCAGCCAGGTGTTGTGTTGCCCCTCCGTGGGTAGGGGTTGGTGATCCCGGGGCCCAGTGATGGTGTGGAAGGTGCAGGGCCTGGTGGGCGCAGGGACGCGGGGGCAGCGCTGTGCCTTGCGGCACTGTGGTACTCACTCAGCCTGAGACGTTGACACAGTTTTACGGTAAACCACACGGCTGGAAAGACGGTTCCCACGGACGGCTGCACTTGCTCTCCCAGCAGGTAACGGTGATGTCCCTCTGACCTGCACCTAGTGTTTGTGTTGGTAGCGATGGGTTCCCATCGGTAACCCGCTCCCCGGCTTGGATATGGGCCGGAGGAGCCCTGCTTTGCCCGCAGACGCTGGCCCCGAGGAACTGGTGCCCTGGCGGTGGCAGTGTTCCTCCTTAATGGTTGGACTTTTGCCTTCAGTCGGGACTTGGTTGTTGGGGGATCGACGTCCCCTTCACTGACTGTTTCGGCAAATTATGGCGACTCCTAGCCTTGTCGGGGTCCGAGAGGCCCCTACCCTGGTGCTGACTGTCCTTCGTATACTGCTCCAGACCGCCGGGCCACTACCCGTCCGCGGTCCTTCCAGCAACCTCCGAGCAGTCCCCCTCCAGACGATCACCGCTGTTGCTGACCTTGCTGACACTGTCCTGCACTTAGCCGGACCAACTTCAAGGCTTTCTAAGCTCACTTTTACTCTTTTCCTTCCTTGCTCCACTACTACTTCACTTTCACTTAGCTCCTCTACCACTTCCTTCTACTTTCACTTCCCTCACTGTTCTCAAGCTCTTACCTGAGCTGACTGCCTGGTTCCTCCCGCCTCCAGGGCTGTGCACTCCTCGGTGGGCGGAGCCAACTGCCTGGCCCACCCCCTGGTGTGAACATCAGCCCCTGGAGGAAGGCAACAAGGATTTTAGTAGCTTTGGTGTTCCTAACTGGGATGTAGGGTGTGGTGGTGTGTTGACCTGTGACCCCTGGCTTGCCCAGGGCGTCACACATGCATAGAAATAACAGGCGCCTAATAGAAAAAGTCTTTTCACATTACAGTTAAGGGAGGGTATATCTCCCAACTTTTTAAAAAACGGAGCAGGATATGTATTGCAGCACTTAGTTATTTTGCCCCCAATAAAACCTCTAAGTGGTTTCACTGACTGATACCCCTTTCATGACCCTTATAGAGTATTATGCCCCCATATGGTATGATGACCCCACCCAGTATGATTGACCCACAAACCCTACACAAAGTTTGATGCCCCACAGCACCCACCACAGACCCCCACACAGTATGTCGTGAACCACAAACTCTTATATAAAGCACGATGGCCAACAAATCCCCATGCAGTATGATGACACCACAGCCCCCATACAGTATGATGTTTTCCAAAACCACCCCATACAGTATGATGGTCACCTCAGCCCTTAACATAGTATAATGTGCCCCATAGACCTCCACACAGTAGAATGTAAACAGTCACCCCACACAGTAAAAAGTCCTTCATAACCACCTTACACAATATGATGGTCCTCCAACAGTGCCCTTTGTTATATTACAATTATCACAGCCCCTTATATATGGTATGATGGTCCACCTCACAGCCACGTAAATATTATGGTGGTTCACCTCACAGCCTACAGTGCCCTAATAATATTATGGTACACCTCACAGTGCTCTATATATTGTGATTTACCTCACAGCATAGTGATCCACCTCACAGCCCCTATATAGTATGATAGTCCATTCAGATCCAGATCCTCTTACGTAATATGATGGTCCACCTCACAGTCCCCTATATAGTATCATGGTCAACTTTGCAGCTCCTTATATAATATGATGGTCCACCTCACAGAGCTTTATATATAGTATGATTTTCCACCTACAGTGCCCTATATAATATGATAATCCCCTCCCATAATGCCCTATGTAATATGACGGTCCATCCCACAATGCCCTTTGTAATATTATGGGTCACCTCACAGTACCCTCTGTAATATGATGGTCCACTCCACAGTGCACTGTATAATATGATGGCCCACACAAAGGAGGCTTTCATAATATGCTGGTCTAGCCCAAAGTGCCCTATATAGCATTGATTCCCCACTGGTCCCAAAAATTAAAATCCTTATACTCTAATACTTCTCGTCCTTTGCAGCGTCTGTCTCCTATTCTAGCCAGTCTCACAGAAGGGAGTCCTGCAACCTGCCAGGGTAAGTGACTGAGTCTGGGACTCCATGCTTCATCACAATTGTTAACAGTATCAGCATCCTGGGGACTGTTGACAGCATAGCAGACCAGGCAGGCTGTGACCAGACCAGCTCTTCTGGCATTTGCCAGAATTGCCAGATAGCCAGTCTGGTCCTAATGGCATCCGTGATTTTTTTTTTTTTTTTTTGTAATTAGCTGGTCTGGCGCAACATTACATATGTGTCACAATGCAATAATAAAAGAAGAGCCACAGGTGATGGAGGTGGCTCTTAGGACTTGAATGCAGTTTTCAAACACTATGAAGTTAGCCAATGGGCTGGGTCCTGCAAATCGATTTGATGTTCCAACATCTCTGATGTCAGTGATGTACATACACTTGTCGCTTGAGGAGCTCACCACGCCCTCAGTTTTGCCGGCTCTGGCTCCCAGGTGCCTCTTTCTGTGTGTTACAATGTCCATCTGTCTGTACTTTGAATACCTAGAGAGGTACTATAAATATGCATGACCAAGGTCCCATCATGAACGTTTTTTTATGATAGTGATGCTATGAGTAGTCTCTGGAAAATGAGCTTCTTATAGAATTATTATGCATGCCTTGAGTTTTTTGGGTTCTTACTTATGAACCGTGCATAGCATTTGTATGTGTCTCTTACAATGAACCATTTGCAATCCGTTGCAAACAATATTGGTCATGATTGACGATGGTGCTCCACATAAAGTATAATTACCCGATTTGATCCTTCTAGGACTGAAAATGACAAGTTAATTGGTGATCTTAACTTGTACCTCCAAGAAGAAAACATAATTTACTAGGAGCCTGTCAAGTAGGTATTTCATGGAGCATATTACTTGGATAGCACAGCCATGATCCACTCAATGTTCCTCTGCTGGATCCAGCCAAACCTCATATAATGAAGTTAATGTAGCATGGAAATTGAACTTTGCAAAATGTCAGGTTTTTTCAACAGAAGAATTACAATTTTCATAAAATCTACAAATATTTGATGATCTTCATTCAGAAAGAAGTTCTGTGTTTCTGGAACTTGTACCTATAACATGGATCAACTATATCTATAATGTAAACAGAGTTGAGTTGGCCCGGATAAAGTGGCGCTGTCCTCTGGGAGTGGGTCATCATATTCTTGGATTGAAGGGTATTTGTTTGCCATACATTCCATTGCTTGTAGGATAGACGTTAAATGCATCTGAATGGTCATCCTTACCGCTATTTGTCAACCTATCTTTGCTGGGTACTGTGCATTTTGTGGTCCTGTAGAGTGTAGTCATAGATTTGTAGCTTGAGTTCAATTATTAGCTTTGTCTCTTTATATCATGTAGGCTCCCTGTCTTTGTTTAAAGCTCTGATGCTCTCCCCTCCCCCGCCAAACAGTAAAAACCTTAATAACGTGTTATAGGTATTAGGGGGATTATCCACTGACCATCTGGCCTAAAGCAAAGGCTTCTAATGAAATGCAACCTGCAAGACTAGGAACAGTCAGGAACTGGCTACTAGTTGGAGTAACACTACACATCTGACTGTCAGAACCCGTCAGGATGACGAGGAGACTTACCCTGATCACGAGACACCTGCCATGAGTCATGGAACGACTGCCAGTGACTGAGCTGAAAACATCACAGGACTCAGGTTACTTTATATACAAATTGTGGAGCACAAGTTATGACCAAATTGTGGTTAACCACTAGAGGTGATACTATACGTGACATAATCCTGCCCCTTCCACCAAAATTGGCTGATGTGACTAAATCCAATATCTAGTTCATATCTCTATCAACTATCTATCGACTATCCCTCTTTCTCTATGTATGTATCGACTATCTCTCTATCAACTATGTCTCTGTTTCTCTATTAGGCTCTCTATTTCTCTATGTATCTATCGGCTATCTATTGACTATCTATCACTCTCTATTTATCATCACAAATCTGTCTAGCTCTGTCCATGTGACATGCACACAATTCCTATGGCACACTAAGCTCTTCTCATTTTACACTTGTCGTTATTTGTAAAGTACTGGACGTGTCTGTAATACTGCAGTTTTTTGCATTGTAGACTCAAGATACAGATGACACAGATGAAGTTGACATCTCCATTGACAATGCGGCCTTTATGGATGATTTCTTTGCTCAGGTGAGACATTCTCTCTGTGCATGTGCATATACAGTATGTCCTTGCATATAATGGTCTATCGGACTTTAAAATATTTTTTTTTGTTACAATTTTTCCACACTAAATCTCCCTTGCTCTCTAAATTCACCATTTTTAGATTGAGGAGACCCGGCAGAACATTGAGAAGATCTCTGAGAGTGTTAATGAGACGAAGAGACTGCATAGTGTGATCCTATCCGCTCCACTACCTGAACAGAGTGTGTAATGCCTTTATATATAGAACTGTAGATTCAGCAGATTAGGTGACTCTTGCTCATTACTTGGTTGAAAACTTGACCTATGCCACTTTACTAGCTGCTGAAGACTTAAGAATGAATGTCGTCTTCGATCACTGCGCCGTGTGAATGTGTCTGCTTGTTTGATTCCATCTGTTATAAGGACAGAAAAACCATCATAGTTGGCAACACATCCCCTTGTAAATGGGGAACATGATGCTGACAATAAGGAAACTATGAGGCTGGAGAGTTGTCTTCAAATTCCGCCAATGGTAGATCCAACTAAGTGGAAGCACATGTTACACTTAAGTCATGTGCCTATGGAAATGAGCCTTCAGGGTACGTTCATATGGCATTATTTTACAAGGATTTCCAGTTCAAATTTTTAGCTATATTCTGTTTGAGAACCATGTCCTATTGTCTTCAATAGGAATTTGAACTATAGTTCAAATGGATTATTCCACAAAAACACTTTGTTGGAGAAACAAAAGTGATGCAACAATTTTTAACATGTACTTGTGCAAACCTCATCAGGCAGCTACATCCAGATAAGCCCCATTGGTGATTTTCTGTGTGCAGACTCATATAGCATGTCAAACTGTAACTCTGAATCAGAAATCTGAAGGTCCATTTTGGATATCTAGATGTGAGAATAACAGCTATTATCTACCTGGGTTGGGTGTTGGATAGGAGTAGTCTTCATTGGTGATGAGTATCCAGTTTGGTGTACTCAAGAAAGGTGTCCCTGTAGAAAGCAAGAACTATGATAGAGCAGTAAAAACTTAGGTCCTACTCCTTTTCTACAATAATGTAGGTTCTACAAGAATACTCAATACTTGATGGACTAAAACAAGGTTCATCCACTGTTAAAGAGAACCTGTCTGATGATTCACGCTGCTCATACAAGAGGCGGCATGAATTAGACGCCGCTTGCACGATTGCAGACAAGCATAATATTCTCTGAAATGCTCCAGTGTTTGAAATAAAGTATACTTTAAAAATCTGGTTGGGAACTATAGAGAGCGACTAGACTTTTCTACAGCACTATAGTGGGTGATTACAAGGTTCCTCACTTTCTTGTGTTCTTAGGAGTGCTGGGAAGAGCCGGGTAGTGGCGGTGCTGGACAAATTTCGTCTCTGGCTATGGTTCCCAGCAGAATTTTTAAAGTATAATTTCACTGAAACTCCGAAACGTTTCGTATAAAGTACACCTGGCTGCAATTGTGCAATCAGGATCTGATTCATGCTGCCCAGAATTTGGGCAGCATGAATCGCCTGACAGGTTCTCGTTTTAATGGTGGCCATGAATGTTGTAATAATGATTAGTAACCCAAATGCAGGAAATAAAAGCTAACAATTGTCATGATCTGTATGTTACTACAGCACTAGTTTTTGTTTACCAGTTGGCCAATACTAGATTACCTAATTATGCAGTAAAAACAACTCTTAAGGGTGCTTTACACGAGACGAGCTATCATGCGATGCATCATCGGGGTCACGGTTTTCGTGACCTACATCCGGCATCGTTCACGACGTCGTCTCGTGTGACACCTCAGAGCGACGCAGTATCGCTCACAAATCGTGAGTCGTGTACTCGTCGCTCAGTTTCAAAAAATTGTTTTAATTAAAATGGTGCTGGTTGTTCATCGTACCCGGGGTAGCACACATCGCTCCGTGTGACACCCCGGGAATGATGAGCACAGCTTACCTGCATCCCGCGGCTCCCGCCGGCTATGTGGAAGGAAGGAGGTGGGCGGAATGTTTACGTCCCGCTCATCTCCGCCCCTCCGCTTCTATTGGCTGGCGGCTGTGTGACGCCGCTGTGATGCCAAACGTCCCTCCCCCTTCAGGAAGAGGATGTTCGCCGCCCACAGCGAGGTCACTCAGCAGGTAAGTGCGTGTGGCGGGGGTTTCACAACTTTGTGTGACACGGGCAGCGATTTGCCCGTGACGCACAAACGACGGGGGCGGGTATGATCGATCGTGAAATCGCACGATCGGTCGACTCGTGTAAAGCAGGCAATTACTTCTGACACTCCATAAACATTCACTTTTGAGTTGGTTGCATGTGTCGATATATTTTATAATAGCTTACAACAAAGCATTGGATCTTCTGAAACCTTTTCTGGAGACATTTAGGTTATCATCATGCGCATTGGAATGTTAATTCTGTGTATCAATAGTTTAGAAGCTTCTTTTCCATAAAATCATTGGTCTTTTGCATATAGTGAGCTCCAATTTAGGCAGTGAATTTTGGAAACAAAAGATGTCGCTTTCCATATACCCTCAAACTTGACCTGGAGGGCCATACTGCCCTTCTACAAATGACCTCAAATGGTTGGTTTGTTCTTCTCGTCTCTATCCCCCCCCCCCCCACCCCCCAAAATACATTTTTTCACATGATCCTAAAATCACCAACTTGATAATAACTTGATATATTTTCTTCCTCTTAAAGAAACGAAGGATGAATTGGAGAACTTGACAGTAGAGATCAAGAAAGCTGCAAACAGCGTGAGGTCACGTTTAAAGTGTGAGTGTTCGGCTATACAATTACCACTACAGCCTGTGTCCTGTCATTTATAAGACATTGTAGTCACCAGCCTGTAGTGGCCTCTCAGTAACATGTTGGGTAGACTGTTTGGTGGTAAATGGATATATTATTCTCTTCTTTCGAATTTTAGTCTAATCTAAGCTTTTATCTTCCCTTTCTAGCAATGGAACAGTCCATAGAGCAGGACTCTATACAGTCCTCTGCTGACCTTCGAATACGGAAATCACAGGTATGGCGTATAAAGAAGGATTCTGCAATGTGGTGTATTCAGTATAATTTACCTAAATGCCTACTGCTGTAATGTCTTGAAGTACAATCAGGTTATTGCGGTATAAATTAAAATAGGTATTGATCAGACAAAGGCAGAGTTATCCATGTAACCCCCATCAATTTATTGCATCAATAAATCTCACACTTACTATATAATTTTAACTAGTTTTTAGGGGGGGCAACTGTTAACCTTCTGGGGGTCACAGTTACCTTTTTGCATTAGCCTGTGCAAGTGTCCAGATTTATTGAAGGATCCTCTGCGGTGGCATAACATGCAAAATCTCCAGCAGGCCCCCAACTGCTACGGGTTTTTAATATAATTGGTCTGATCATATGTGCCAAGGTGACCTTTTGAGACCATCTAGGCTTCCGGGCCTGGATTTGGCTACAACCCCGGAACCCACTATAGTTACACCCCTGATCCTCTGTTACTCTAGTGGGCCAGGCCTCTGGGCATAACATATCAGCCAGTTTTCTAGGTCTGATTGCCTGTTTCTCTACAGCATTCTGTTCTCGCCCGGAAATTTGTGGATGTTATGACAAAGTACAATGAAGCTCAGGTTGATTTCAGGGAGCGAAGCAAAGGACGGATCCAAAGACAGCTGGAAATCAGTGAGTTGTCGTATATCATGGCTACTTTTTCTGCAAAAATCTTTTTCAGATTTATTTGTATCCAATATACTGAATATAAAGCTAATTTAAATATATACATACAAACATATCTAGATAGATAAATATATACAAAAATAAAATATAAACAAAAATATAAACTCAACACTTTTTTAAATCTTATTTTTCATGAGCTGAACTCAAAGATCTAAGGCATCTTCTGTGTTCACAAGGCCTTTTTCTCTCAAATACTGTTACAAATGTGTTGAAATCGGTGTTAGTCAGCTCTTCTCCTTTGCTGAGATAATCCATCTACTTCACAGGTGTGGCATATCAAGATGTTGATTAGACAGCATGATTATTGCACAGGTGTACCTTAGGCTGGCCACAATAAAAGGCCATTCTAAAATGTGCAGTTTTATCAGTGTGTGTATATAATATATGAACAGTATACAGTCATGTCCAAAAGTGTTGGCACCCTTGAAATTGTTCCAGAAAATGAAGCATTTTACCCAGAAAATTTTTACAATTAGCCATTCTGTCATACATGTTTATTTCCTTCGTGTGTATTGGAATATCACAAACAAAACAGAGAAAAAAAGGAAACTGGACATAATTTCACACGAAACTCCAAAATGGGTCAGATAAAATTGTTGGCAGCTTTCCAAAATTGTGTAAACAACTTTATTTCAAGTGTATGATGCACGTTGAAACTCACATGTAGCAAGTAACAGGTGTGGGCAGTATGAAAATCACACCTGAAACTAGATAAAAAGAGAAGTTGTCTTAATTATTGCGTTGTGTGTCTGTGTATGCCACACTAAGTATGAAAAACAAAAAGAGAAGAAAAATATCAACAACCTCAAGGTTACAAGATCATCTCATAAGATCTTGATGTTCGTTTGTACACTATGCGCAACATAATCAAGAAGATTACAACCTATAGCGCTAACTAATCTTCATGGATGTGAAAGGTAGAGAAAAATTGTATGGTTGCAATGCAGGATAGTTTAGATGGTTGATAAGAAGCCCCAATCAAGTTCCAAAAAAATTGAAGTTATCTTGCAGGTTCAGGGTACATCAGTGTCAGTGTGAACTAGCAGTCGACATTTGAATTAAATGAAACTCTACGGCAGGAGACCCAGGAGGACCCCACTGCTGAACAGAGACATAAAAAAGCTGGACTTAAGTTTGCCAAAATGTACTTGTGTAAGTCAAAATCCTTCTGGGAAAGGGTGTTGTAGACAGATGAAACCAAGATAGAGCTTTTTGGTAAAGCATGTCATTCTACTGTTTACCAAAAACAGATTGATGCCTACAAGGAAAAGAGCACAGTACCTACAGTCAAATATTGTGGGGGCTCAAAGATGTTTTGGAGTTCCTTTGCTGCCTTTTGCACTGTGTGCCTTCACTGTGTGCAAGCCATCATGAAATCTGAAGAATACCAAAAGATCGCAATGTAATGCCCAGTGTCAGAAAGCTGGGTTTGTGTCCTAGATTATGGGTCATCCAGCAGGACAGTGACCCCAAACATACTTCAAGAAGCACCCAGAAATGGATGAAAACAAAGTTCTGAAGAGTTTGGAAGTGGAGAGCAATGAGTTCGGATCTAAATCTCATTGAACACTGAACACTGTGGAGAGATCTTAAAATTGCTTTTGGTAAAAGGCACCCTTCAAATATGAGACATGGAGAGTTGTCCAAAATTTCAGTTGAGAGGTGTAAGAAACTTTGTTGATGGCTATCGGAAGCACTTGATTGCAGTTAGAGTGTGCAACCAAATATTAAGTTGAGGTTGCCAACAAGTTTGTTCGGCCCATTTCCCTTTTTTAACAAGGGAAATAAGATGGGAATGTCAAGCCATCATACTGCTCAGGAAGGAGACCGGTTTTGTGTACCAGAGATGAATGTGCATTGGTCAGAGATGTACATATCAACCTAAGAACAAAAGCAAAATACCTTTTAAAGATGCTGGTGGAAGCTGGTTATATTGTGTCATTATCCACAGTGAAACGAATGCTATATCAACATGGGCTGAAAGGCCACTCTGCCAGGAAGAAGCCATTACTCCAAAATAAACATTAAAAAAAGCCATATTTATGTTTGCAAATGCACACAGGAACAAAGACGTTAGTTTTTGGAGAAACGTCCTGTGGTCTAACGAAACTAAAATTGAACAGTTTGGCCATAATGACCATTATGTTTGGAGGAAAAAACAAGACGCTTTGAAGCCTAAGAACACCATCCCAAGTGTGAAAAAGGGGGTGGCAGTATCATGTTGTGGGGTTGTTTTGCTGCAATAAGGACTGGTGCACTTCACAAAATAGATGGCATCATGAGAAAAGAAGATTGTGGCAATACTGAAGCAACATCTCAAGATATCAGCCAGGAACTTAAAGGTTGGGTGGAAATAAGTCTTCCAAAGGGACAATGACCTGTAGAATACTGCCAAACTGGTTACAAAGTGTCTTAAGGACAACAAAGTCAATGTTTTGGAATGGTTATCACCAAACCCTGATCTCAATCCTATTGAAAATTTATGGCTAAGTTCACACACTGCGTTTTTTTGACGCTGCGTTTTTGGCTGCTAAAAAACACACCCACGTCGAAAAACGCGTAAAAAAATCGCATGTGTTTTTACCGCGATTTGGTGCGTTTTTGGCTGCGTTTTGCTGCGTTTTTGATCTCTGCGTTTTGCTGCGTTATTCCAATGCATTGCATGGGGGGAAACGCAGAAAAACGCAGGAAAGAATTGACATGTCCATTTTTTTTTTCAAGCTCAAAAACGCAGCTTAAAAAAAAAGTTGTGTGCGGAGAGCAAAAATGAAAACTCATAGACTTTGCTGGGGAAGCAAAGTCATGCAGTTTTGAGGCCAAAAACGCACCCGAGAAACGCGCAAAAACGCCGCGAAAAACGTACGGTGCGCACATAGCCTTTGGGTAAAGTTGAAAAGGCCGTTGCGAGCAAGGTGACCTACAAACATGGCTCAGCTACACCAATTCTGTCATTAGGAATGGGCCCAAATGCTTACCAACTATTATGAGACGCTTGTGGAAGGATATCCAAACATTTAACACAAGTCATACAGTTTAAGGGCAATGGTACCAAATACTATTGAAACGGATGTTAACTTTTAACTTTGAAAGTAATAAAAATGCCTTAAAACATTCTCTCTCTCATTATTCTGGCATTTGGCAAATATAAATAACTTTGGTTCCTAATTAACCTAAAACAGGAAAGGTATATTCTGATTTAATGTCAGATAGTGAGAAAAACCTGCAGATGTGTCTTTACAGAGTGGAGGGAAACTTTTCACAAAATTACTTGAGAGCAAGAGAGGGTGCATTATAGATAGATAGATAGATATGCTACATTCTCTCTCTCTCTCTCTAATACATATAATATAATATAGATATATATATATGTGTGTGTGTGTGTGTATATATATATATATAATATATATATTATATATATATATATATATATATATATATATATATATATATATATATATATATATAAATATGTGTGTGTATATATGTATGTATGTGTATATATGTATGTATGTGTGTATGTATATATATATGTGTGTATGTATATATATATGTGTGTATATATATATATATATATATATATATATATATATATATATATATATATATATATATATATATATATATATATATATATATATATATATATATATATGCGCTATACAGTAGTATAATGCACCCTATGATGGATGGAGGTAATTGAACATATACTGTATATGAATATGTTATAATTATGTTTTGTTTTACAGCTGGCAAAAATACAACAGATGATGAACTGGAGGAAATGCTTGAGAGTGGAAATCCAAATATTTTTACATCTGGGGTGAGAATCTAGAATTAAAGAGCTGAGAGAGGATTATCCAAAGGGGAGGAATATATTGTGGTTTGGCATCTCTTGTCCAGGTGTTACTTTTTCCTATACAGAAAGCATGACACGTGTAAAAATATACTGTACACTTTTTTTTTTTTTTTTTTTTTTTAAACTGGTAACAATCTGGAGAAATGTTCTAGAACTCAAGAAAAGTGGTATTTAGATGTTAACATGTATCTAGGGAGAGACCGGAGAGTCAAAAGGTTGGGGGTTAGGAAATACTGGTCAGTGACCTGCCTCGGGCTAGTTAGTCGAGACACACAGTCCCTGGTCAATTTTTTTTAAAGTAGGGTTACTCTAGAACACCTTTCAGAGTAAAACACACCTGGATGCAATAACGCAGCCAAAAGTCAATTCAACTGTCCGTGGTTTGGGCAGCATGAATCTAAAGCTGGGTTCACACTAAGCGACAGCGACAACGACGTCGCTGTTACGTCACCATTTTCGGTGACGTAACAGCGACCTTGTAAGTCGCTGTTATGATCGCTGCTTAGCTGTCAAACACAGCAGAAGCAGCGATCATAACGTCGCTACATGTGCAGAGAGCAGGGAGCCGCGCTTAGCGCTGGCTCCTTGCTCTCCTAGGTACAGTACACATCGGGTTAATTAACCCGATGTGTGCTGCAGCTACATGTCACAGTGCAGAGAGCAGGGAGCCGAGCGCACTGCTTAGCGCTGGCTCCTTGCTCTCCTTGCTACAGTATACATCGGGTTAATTACCCGATGTGTACTGCAGCCACATGTGCACAGAGCAGGAGCCGGCCCTGGCAGCAAGAGCGGAGGCTGGTAACGAAGGTAAATATCGGGTAACCAGGGAAAGGTCTTCCCTTGGTTACCCGATGTTTACGCTGGTTACAGCTTACCGCAGCTGCCAGACGCCGGCTTCTGCTGCCTGCTCGCTTCATTTCGTCGCTCTCTCGCTGTCACACACAGCGATGTGTGTGTCACAGCGGGAGAGTGACGACCAAAAAATGAAGCTGGACATTCAGCAACGACCGGCGACCTCACAGCAGGGGCCAGGTCGTTGCTGGATGTCACACACAGCGACAGCGACGGGACGTCGCTGCAACGTCACAGAAAATGGTGACGTAGCAGCGACGTCGTTGTCGTTGTCGCTGTGTGTGACACCAGCTTAAGGTCAGGTTACTTAAAGTTTATGGCCAGCTTTAGATTGTTGGCATATGAGCTGTATTAAAGATAGATGGGAAGTCATCTTGTATTGGGTCAATAGCTTTCATTTGGTACATTTGACGTAGCAGTTACATTCTCTGTGAGGGCATGTTTGTCAGTCACACACTTAGGGGTACTTTACACGTTGCGACATCGCTACCTAAATATCGTCGGGGTCATGGTTGTTGTGACGCACATTCGGCGCCGGTAGCGACATCGCAATGTGTAAATCCTAGGAGCGACGATGAACGAGCGCAAAACAGTCAAAAATTGCTGATCTGTGTCACGTTGTTCATTTTCATAATGTCATTCCAGCTGCAGGTATGATGTTGTTTGTCGCTCCAGCGGCGTCGTACATCGCTGTGTGTGAAGCCGCAGGAACGACAAACATCTCCTTACCTGCGTCCACCGGCAATGCGGAAGGAAGAAGGTGGGCGGGATGTTATGTCTCACTCATCTCCGCCCCTCCGCTGCTATTGGCCGGCCGCTTAATGACGTCATGGTGACGTCGCGGTGATGCCAAACGCACCTCCGCGTTGAAGGAGGGATTGCTCGGCGGTCACCGCGACGTCGCCGACCAGGTATGTGCGTGTGAAGCTGCCATAGCGATAATGTTCGTACGGCAGCAATCACTAGATATCGCATGTGTGACGGGGGCGGGTGCTATCGCGCTGGACATCGCTAGCCGATGCTAGCGATATCGCAACGTGTAAAGTACCCCTTAGTAGTGTAATTATTCTTTTCAAACTAGAGCGCTAGTGTCATCTATTGTAAACAGCAATCCTAAAAGTCACTATGGACCCATTAATGCACCTTGCCACATGATTTAGGATAAAAAGCCAAACCAAACATTCCATTAGCAGTCAAGTGTTTTAGGGCATTTGCTCCTCATCAGTGCAAAGCATGAGGTCTGAAATTGTGTTAGGGCTGATTCAGATGACCATTCCGTCTGTTCTGTTCATCCGTGGTAAAACAGGACAGTTTTTTGCGGACCGCAAAAATGGAGCGGTTGTGTGAATGTAGCCTTATTGAGAGGCGTCTGATACTGAAGGTCCAGGCTGGAACGGTTCTGCTTGTGGAGAGTGCCAAAATGGTGTAAGGAGACTTATAGGCCATGCAATACTCCTCTGGAAATGTAAATATGCAAATATCTAATTCAGAGCAGAAAAGGACTAGAACTCTAGTGCCATCTAGTGGGGATAACAGGCCTAAATAAAACACATCTTTAAATGGAGAATCTGGTTTGCATCTTTATCCTAAGTTAAGTCCCCCATGAGTATTTGATGAGCTTTTGACAATGCATATATTTGCTGCTCAAAAAATGCAGCTTCTTACAGCTCCAGTGCAGTGGATGGGATTTATGGAAATCTCACGCCCAATGTGTATTTTTTTTTTTTTAATACAGCGTGTTTGAAATACACAACATGTCAATGCGTTTTATGTGCAAATGTTCCCAAGAAAATCCCCAGGCATAAAACGCATAAGTGCTTTTAGGGTGTATCCGCTGTGGAAATGGACTAAAAATGCATGTAATCCGCACATGACTATATCAATAAAGTTTTGACAAAGGCAAATACCAGGAAGTAACAAAAACAAAGGACCTCTTATTTAAAGCATGATATACCAACAAGAGACAAAAAAACATTGTCATAAACACAATAAAAATGCATGTAAAATCATTAAAAAAAGACAAGAAAACCCCCCACAAGTAACCTAGTTTAGATAATTGGTGCAGAATGCTCAGAAAATCAAAAACTCATCAACTACTCATTATAGGAATGTAGCCGTAGGGCTGCTACCCCCACTGCGGCCATTTAATGGCAGGCCACTTTAAAGACATATCTCTCTGAAAATGCCAAGAGGTCAAAATAGTGGTCAGGGACTGTCCCATAACTATTCATTACTTTCAGGGCCACTCCTGTATAGAGGTGTTTATCCTACACAAGCCTAGAGCAGGCCTAAGGGCATCTATGGAAGTAGTCTTCGCTTCTATAACAAGCTCAACTCCAGTCTCGGGACCTCACAGAGTATGTACACACTGAGGTTTTCATTAGAAGGTTTTTGCTGTTGGTTCTCTTAAAAAGAAAATGCTTAAAATACTTTTCCTTTCCATTTCTATTATGAAACCAGACATGGTCCATTTTGTAGACTTCAGCCCTAACCAGAGTGGAGCTTGTGCGCTCTGGCCCACTTGCGTGTGACCTCTGACCTCCTCTAGTCCATGGACCCATCTATTGCAGTATACATTAAAGCGCAGTGAATACATAAGGCATTTTAAATGCATTCCCTCACAGGATGAAAAGCACATAAATACCACAGGATGGTTTCGTTGGCTTACTATGCACATAGCAGATGAGGTGCCGGTTTCGTAGAAACACATTGACCACATCAGTTTCTACTGCTTGGAATATATACTACGTGACAAAAGAATAACCAGTATGACCAGTTAGTTCACTAACCTTTTTTTAGTTTAAGAAAACCTCATGTAGTGGCAGTCATGATTAGGCGACCATCTTCAAATCATCCTCCTTAACCCCTTCTTGATACCCACAGTACAGCCATGGCCAAAAGTTTAGAGACTGTTTTTGTTTTTGCAAACTTTGCTGCTTCAGTGTTTTTAAAAAAAATTGTTTAAAAGAACTGAGAGTCCTCAGTGGTTGATACCTTTTAATGGCTAACTGAAAAGATGGTAAAAATTGCAAGCTTTCGAGACTACTCAGGTCTCTTCATCAGGCATGGTATAACACAAAATCTGAAGAGTCACATATTTATACACAACAGGACATAGAAAAGTGCAGTAAAAAAAAAAAACAAGTTATATAAAACAGAACTATCACTATGGCAGGGGGCAAACTGTTGTGGCCATAAATTTTGCTGCAGTTCAGTGTAAAAGTTTTATTGTCCTTTGATAAGGGTCTGGTCCGGGCTGTGACACGCTCGGATGGTCAGAGGAGCACATCAAATCAAATCAAATCAAATAAGCTTTATTGGCAGGACCAAATACAAATTAGTTTTGCCAAAGCAAATGTACATTAGGGGCTGGGGCTGTGGGGATTGTAGGAAGGATGGATGGGGCACATCCAGGGTGGGGACTGTGGGGGCTCTTCTAGGATGGGGCTATGGAAGTCCATGGCTTATGATGGGGCATATCCACGGTGGGGACTGTGGTAAAGGTGGATAGGGCATATCCAGGGTGGGTATTGGGGGGCCACATCTGGGATGGGGGACTATGGAAGTCCATGGCTTATCATGGTTCTCTTTCTCGAAGTCTATGACATTCGCTCACATACTGCGCTGCTATCTCCACTGCGCTCTCTTCTTCCCCCAGCAGGATATATGTTTTCTCTTCCTCCTTCATGGAGCTGAAATCCGGGAAGAGATGGGAGAGTCTCCTGAAGTGAGTGTCCCTCACTGCTGAGTACTTGGTGCAGTGTAGCAGGAAGTGGGTTTCATCCTCCAGGGCCTCCAGGTCAGTGTTGGCACAGTCTGTCCTCCCTGGGCTTGTAGCTCTGCTTGTGACGGCCGGATTTGATGGCTAGACTGTGGGCACTGAGTCTATATCGGCTCAGGGTCCTGCGGTCTCTGGGGTCCGGGAGTTTTTCCAGATATGGGGCCAGTCTGTAGTCTCTCTGTAGTCTCTGGTACGTGGTCAGTTTCTGTGAGGTGTTGATGTCGGTCCTCCAGTCATTGACATACCTCTCCTGGCCCTCGTCTACCATCTTCCTGATTCTGGTTTTTGTCAGGCTGCTGTGATTGGTTATTTTGTCCAGTTGGGTTTGGGAGAGCATCTTTTAACTGATGTAAAAAGACATGAATCCATGAGACACATTCCTTCCTACTCTGAATGTGTCAAAGGTCATCATAAGTTTGTACTCCCAAAGTCTCCTATCTCTCTGGGACTTGAAATTTCCTTTCAATACCAGCAATTTCATGTCCATGATGCTGTGGTCTGAGTTACAAAAATGTTTGGCCACAGGTAGATCCATCCTTTTTTCTCTGATTGTGTGGCAGTGAGAATTCATCCTTGTCCTGAGCTGTTGTCCTGTCTCCCCTACATACAGACCCCCAGTTGGACATTTGGTACATATAATTAAGTACACCCCATTGGTTGTGGTGCAGCTGAAGGTACCTGGGATCTTGTAGTCCTGATGTGATCTGGGGATCTTTATCTTGTCCGTTGTCAGTATAAATGGACAGGTCTTACATTTTTTCTGGTTGCAGGGAAATGTTCCTGTTGGTGTTGGAGAGGACAGGGAGCTTCTGACAATGATGCTTCTTAGATTTGGGGGCTGTCTAAAACACAGAAGTGGGGGGTCTGGAAAAATAGATTTTAACCGGGCATCTTTTTGCAGTAATGGTTGTAGTTTCCGTGCAGCTCCTCTAAACACCTCCAGATGTGGATTGTAGGTGACTACAAGAGGGACCCGGTTGTTTTCTTCTTTAGTTTTATAATGTAGGAGATGGTTTCTTGATATTCTGGTGGCTCTTGTAATCTGGTTTTCAATTGTTCTTGGGTGGTAGCCTTGATTAAGAAAGGTCTTTCTGAGGCCTTCAAGGTGATTGTCTCTATCTGTACTGTTGGAACATATCCGATTGTACCTGATAGCCTGGCTGTATACAATAGAGTTTTTTATGTGTTTTGGATGAAAACTGTCCCATTTCAGGTATGTTGGACGGTCAATTGGCTTCTTGTAGAGGGATGTCTCTATTTCATTGTTCCGTAGTTTGATGATGGTGTCCAAGAAGTTGATTTCCGTGCAGGAGTAGTTGAGTGTTAGGTTGATGGTGGGATGAAACTGATTAAAGTGTTCATGGAAGATCTTCAGCTGCTCCTCAGACTCTGTCCAGATGATTAAAATATCGTCAATGTAACGGTAGTATGCCAGAGGCCTGATAGGACAAGAGGATAAAAAGTCACTCTCAAGCTTGGCCATGAAAAGATTTGCATATTGTGGTGCCATTTTGCTTCCCATTGCAGTCCCAGTCTCCTGTAGATATGTCATTGTCAAATGCAAAGTAATTATGGGTGAAGATGAATTTTGTAAGCTTCACCACAGAATTGGCATCAGTTCCTGTATTTTCTAGGAAAATTTTGCAAGCATTCAATCCATCCTGGTGTGGAATATTCGAGTACAAGGATTCCACATCCATGGTAGCAAGGATGGTTCCCTCTGGAAGAGGACCTATTGCTGATAGTTTTTTCAATAGGTCAGTAGTGTCCTGGATGTAGCTGGTTGTATCCCTTACCAAGGGTTTAAGGATACCCTCTACCCATCCAGAGACTTGTTCAGTGAGGGTGCCCACACATGAAATGATGGGTCTTCCTGGGATTCCAGCTTTATGAATTTTGGGAAGCATGTAGAATGTGCCTATTCTTGGACTCACCGGTATCAGTTCATCAGTTCTTATGGATATGTCAGGCAGACAAGAGGCCAACTTGTTAAGTTCCTTGTAATAGTCCTGTGTAGGGTCAGACTCCAATTTCTTATAGTAGCGTGTGTCCATCAGTTGTCTGTGTGCTTCCTTCATGTAGTCTGATTTGTTCATCTTGACTATTGCACCCCACTTGTCTGCAGGTTTAATGATGATTTCTTTGTTGGTTTTAAAAGATTTTATGGCCCTTCTCTCCTGGGCACTGATGTTGGATGGTTGCCTCCTGTGTGTGTCTAGGAAAGTGGATTTTACCAAATGTCTGAAAGTGTCTATATAGTTATCCAGATGAGGGTTGCGTCCTGGTGGAGGTGTCCAATCTGATCTTTTCCTGGTTGTCAAGATCCGTCTTCCTTCAGTCTGGGTGGATTCTGAAACGTCTGCATCGCTAAAATATTCCCTCAGACGTAGTCTCCTGAACTAATCTTCCATGTCACTGCAGAGTTCAGTTTTGTCTAGAGCTTTAGTAGGACAAAATGAAAGTCCTCTAGAAAGCACATTAAGTTGCAGCAAAATTTATGGCCACAACAGTTTGCCCCCTGCCATAGAGAGAGTTCTGTTTTATATAACTTGTTTGTTTTTTTTTTTGGTTTTTTTTTACTGCACTTTTCTATGTCCTGTTTATGTATAAATATGTGACTCTTCAGATTTTGTGTTATACCATGCCTGATGAAGAGACCTGAGTAGTCTGGAAAGCTGCTATTATTACCATCTTTTCAGTTAGCCATTAAAAGGTATCAACCACTGAGGACTCTCAGTTCGTTTAAACACATTTTTTTATCCCTACTGGCTAACACGGTACAAAGATATATTTTACTTGTATCAGTGTTTCTAGATATTTTAGTCAGATATTTCTATGGTTACTGAAGTAAAATACAAACCTTTAATAAATTTTTTTTATACTTTCATTGACAAATACATTAAGCTTATGTAAAGACCTGAGTGAGTATTTACAATGTTGTCACATACTTTTAACCCCTTCACCCCTGGGCAATTTTTCCATTTTTGTTTTTTCCTCCCCTTCAGAGAGCTGTACCTTTTGTACCTTTTTATTTCTCCGTCAATTTTGCCATATGAGGTCTTGTTTTTTGCGGAACAAGTTGTACTTTTAATTGAAACCATGAGTTTTACCATGTAGTGTACTGGAAAATGGCAAAAAAAAATTCCAAGTGTGGAAAAATTGCAAAACAAGTGTGATTGCTTGATGGTTCTTGAGGTACTTTATCCACAGTGTTCTCTGTATGGTAAAACTGATGTATTGGTGTGATGCCTCAGGTCACTACGAGTTTGTAATAGGAACTACATCATGATAGCAACCAGAGTCATCACATGACCTATCGCTACCATGGTAACTATCGGCTCTTCGTGATAGCATCACGGGGTCTCCGATGGCGGCGGGGAAAGGCGATTTCCCCTCCATGGCCATTTAAGTTGCAGATCCACCAGCATCTGTTAGCCACACATGTCTGCTGTTGAAATTAGCAGACATGTGCAGGAACTGCCACCGGCGATCACCCCTTCATAATTCAAGATGTACCGGTACGTTCTCTGTTGCGACATGGTTAAAGACTTTTGTCTTTCCCCCAGGCACCTGGATATCAGCTTCTGGGTCAAAGCCTGACTGATGACAACTAGTGATGCGCGTTCACTACCATGCTTGGGTGGGCTCGATACGTGTACATGGTATGTTAAAAGTCAATGGGGAATTCCAGGATTTTTCTGGGGAATCTTCAGAGAGTCCAAATGCTTGTTACAAGTACCAAGCATCCAAGCATGGTAGTGATCAATCAACTCTAATAACAACCCTTTCTTGCCTAATCACTGCTTGGAGTTTATCACAATGCTTTTTGACGAATGACCACAAGTTCTCAATGGGATTAAAATCTTTGAATTTCTTTTGCCATGAACCTGAAATTTCAATGCTTTGTTCAATAAGCCACTTAGTTATCACTTTTGCCTTGTGACTTGGTCTCCCTCATGCTGGAAAAAGCATTGTTCATCATCAAATTCCTTCTGGATCATTGGGAGAAGTTGATCTTTGAGGAAGTTTAGATCACATTCTTTATTTGTGGTAGTTATCCGTTTTCTAAAGCAAAATTATGACTGAGCCCACTCCATTTATATGAAGAGCAAACCCACACATCATACAGGACTCATGATAACTCACATTTTCTTCTCTGGAAAATTCTTCCAGATGTCATTAAACAGTTAGAAGGGGTCTTCTTCAGTGAAAATAACTTTGCCCCATTCCTCTGTCCTCACTGCAAACTTATTTTCTCTGATGAAGCCCCTATCTGACTGTTTGGGACATCTGTAAGAATGACGGACAAAAAGGTGAGACTACTTATGTGTCCTGAGACCATTCATGTGTGGGGGCTTTTCATCCAAGGTAGTGTGCTTACCCACAATTTTGCCTAAGGACACTGCCATGAATATAGAATGGGATCTAATCGTCCTCCCAAGACCAATTTCTTCCAATGATCCAGGAACAATTTGGTGATAATGAATAGGGATGAGAGGATACTTTTTTTTTTTTTCTCTTTTTCTATCTCCCCGGCCCAGGAGATATAGTATGATCAGACAATGTCCCTGCATAGTCAGACATGACCATTACAAAGTACGTAGCAGGATAAAGAAAAAAAGAAAGCGCATATGAGGAGCACCCATGGATGAATTGTTAAAATTTATATAAAGAACTGCTCACCTGTAGAGGTTGTGCGCCCCCCGCACAACCCCAGTGGTACGTGTATGAGTTTTCCAAAAGGGAATTCTCCTCTGCTTTTATTACCGCTAGCGTGGTTGCTGAATCCAGGTTTGGTATCGCTCCTAAGGCTGCTTTCACACTACGTCTTTTTAACATGCGTCCTCAACGTTTTTTTGCTGCAAAAGCGGATCCTGCTTTTACAGCAAAAAACGCATGCAAACGCATGTGTTACTTTGCAGGATCCTGTCACTGGATGTTTAGGGGCGGGCATTGGAGTCATGTGATCGGAAGTGAGGGGAACTAAACGTGCCAGACTGGGAGCCGGCATCTGACAGCTGCGAGGCTCGTAACCAAGGTAAACATCGGGTATACTTGCTTGGATACCCGATATTTACTTTGGTTACGAGCGTCTGCAGCTGCTAGGAGCCGGGCTCCCTGCACACGTAACCAACGTAAACATCGGGTAACTAAGAGAATTGGTTACCCGATGTTTACCTTGGTTACGAGTGTCCGCAGCTCTCAGGTGGGGGAGAGGGAGGGGGAGAGACAGAGAGAGAGGGAGGAGAGAGATGGAGAGGTAGGAGAGAGATAGACTGATCACGGGGCTGGTGTCTGTGCATGCTCAGTAGAGCAAGCAGGATCCTGCCTATCAGCATGCCAGCGTTCACATGCGTTTGCGTGCTGTTTAGTCAGGATCCAGCAATTTGCAGAAGTTGGACGCAGCTCAAAAACGGTACAAGTAGCGTTTTTGAAAGATGTTAAAAAACTGCAAGTCGCTGGATCCTCACTATAACGCACGCAAACGCAGGTGAACGCATGTTAACGCGAGTCCATTGCAAATGCATTGAAATGAAAACGCATTTGCACTGGATCCGTTTCTGCGTTAAAAAAACGTTCAGGACGCATGTTAAAAAGACGTAGTGTGAAAGCAGCCTAACTCCTTGTGTCCACCGGCACCATGGATCTCAGAGCTCCTGTGCGATCATCCGTTATCCAGCTGGATTCTCTGATTAAACTTGGCTGCAGGTCCTTTTCAGTTTAGCAGCTACTACCGAGTTTCCCTTTAGGGAGTGGGCATATACGAAGAAAGGTACTTCGGTTTATTAGAGCGCTAATGAACCGGCTGCCAGTGGTTTATATGAAATAATATGTTAACAGGAGCCCAGCAATAAAAGTTTATTTTATATAAACCACTGGCAGCCGGTTCATTAGCGCACTAATAAACCAAAGTACCTTTCTTCATATACAGTGCTAGCCAAAAGTATTGGCACCCCTGCAATTCTGTCAGGTGATACTCAGTTTGTTCTTGAAAATGATTGCAATCACAAATTCTTTTGTATTATTATCTTTTAATTTGTCTTCAATGAAAAAAAAAAAAAAATTGTCATAAAGCCAAATTGGATATAATTCCACACCAAACATAAAAAAGGGGGTGGACAAAAGTATTGGCACTGTTTGAAAAATCATGTGATGCTTCTCTAATTTGTGTAAATAACAGCACCTGTAACTTACCTGTGGCACCTAACAGGTGTTGGCAATAACTAAATCACACTTGCAGCCAGTTGACATGGATTAAAGTTGACTCAACCTCTGTCCTGTGTCCTTGTGTGTACCACATTGAGCATGGAGAAAAGAAAGAAGACCAAAGAACTGTCTGAGGACTTGAGAATCCAAATTGTGAGGAAGCATGAGCAATCTCAAGGCTTTAAGTCCATCTCCAAAGACCTGAAAGTTGCTGTGTCTATGGTGCGCAGTGTCATCAAGAAGTTTAAAGCCCATGGCACTGTGGCTAACCTCCCTAGATGTGGAAGGAAAAGAAAAATTGATGAGAGATTTCAACGCAAGATTGTGCGGATGGTGGATAAAGAACCTCGACTAACATCCAAACAAGTTCAAGCTGCCCTGCAGTCCGAGGGTACAACAGTGTCAACCCGTACTATCCGTCGGCGTCTTAATGAAAAGGGACTGCATGGTAGGATACCCAGGAAGACCCCACTTCTTACCCCGAGACATAAAAAAGCCAGGCTGGAGTTTGCCAAAACTTACCTGAGAGAGCCTAAAACGTTTTGGAAGAATGTTCTCTGGTCAGATGAGACAAAAGTAGAGCTTTTTGGGAAAAGCCATCAACATAGAGTTTACAGGGAAAAATAAGAGGCATTCAAAGAAAAGAACACGGTCCCTATAGTCAAACATGGAGGAGGTTCTGTGATGTTTTGGGGCTGCTTTGCTTCCTCTGGCATTGGACTGCTTGACCGTGTGCATTATGAAGTCTGGAGAATACCAACAAATTTTGCAGCATAATGTAGGGCCCAGTGTGAGAGAGCTGGGTCTTCCTCAGAGGTCATGGGTCTTCCAGCAGGACAATGACCCAAAACACACTTCAAAAAGCACTAGAAAATGGTTTGAGAGAAAGCACTGGAGACTACTAAAGTGGCCAACAATGAGTCCAAACCTGAATCCCATAGAACACCTGTGGAGAGATCTCAAAATGGCAGTTTGGAGAAGGCACCCTTCAAATCTTAGGGACCTGGAGCAGGTTACCAAAGAAGAATGGTCTAAAATTCCAGCAGAGCATTGTAAGAAACTCATTGATGGTTATTGTATTTCTATAACTGTTACTTGTTTGTATATGATCCTCCTGAATTGTAAAGCGCTGCGGAATATGTTGGCGCTATAGAAATAAAGATTATTATTATTATTATTATTATTATTATTATTACCGGAAGCGGTTGTTCGCAGTTATTTTGGCTAAAGGTTGTGCAACCAAGTATTAGGCTAAGGGTGCCAATACTTTTGTCTGGCCCATTTTTGGAGTTTTGTGTGAAATGATCAATGATTTGATTTTTGTTTCAATCTCTTTTGTGTTTTTTCATTGCAAGCAAAATAAATGAAGTTTATAATACCAAAGAATTTGGCTGCATAGGAGAGTCCTAATTTCACTATATACAGTAATACAGGAGTAGTGCAAGAAATAGTTCAAGTGATAAAACAAATCACTGTTTCAAACAAAAAAAGTAATTTAATTTCTTAAATATATACATTACCAAAAAATATTTGAATTGCTCTCTATTTGGAATTCCAGAATGAAGAAATTAATAAAATGAATATTTGGTAAGCTGATCATGGTTGCAATCACTTTTATCGGCAGATATTAATATAAAGGTTATATCTATTATTTTGCAGATTATTAATGACTCACAGATATCCCGTCAGGCATTAAGTGAGATTGAGTCCCGACATCGTGATATTGTACGATTGGAGAGCAGCTTGAAAGAACTTCACGATATGTTCCTGGACATTGCAATGTTGGTTGAGAACCAGGTAACCATATGGGTTCATGTGTTGTTGTTCAAGGACGAAGACCATGAGAATGTAGATGACATATGGGGGTAAAGTTATAGGAATTTTTTGGTGGTTTAGATGGAAGGAAAAATACATTTTCTTAAGGGTCCTTAAAGTCACATGTCGTTGGATGTCTCAGTTGTGTCCTGTTTTCTGTCTTTAATGCTCTGCTTGGAGACTGAGGCTCGGCACAGCTCAGGTAACTAGATATTCTGTCGCTCACTCTATTCCTTCACCGAATGAAAATTCCCCAGCTACATTTATTAAAGTATTTTGTTCATTTCAGGGGGAAGTGACAGATAATATAGAGATCAACGTCATGAAATCAGTGGATCATGTAGAAAAAGCGCGAGTAGAAACCACAAAAGCTGTAAAATACCAGAATAAAGCACGAAAGGTGAGAAGAGAAGATGCAAGACTAACAAAATAGTACCGCAGTACATTTATGACAGCTAAGGGTTTTGAGACTCAGGGAAGGTCCATGCAGAAGACCGTTGACAGTACCTTTTATTATGTGATTGTACAATATCTCACCATATTTATGTGTCTGTGCACTTCTTCTAACTCTCTACATCCTGATTCTGCACCTTACCCCTATTATTTACATATGGTCACCGCCTTGAATCTTCCACGTCTCCCTACAATTTTCCACCTGTCCTAACCAATGTTTGTTTACCACACATATTGTACCTGTCATGCTTCTATCATACTCCCTTACACCTTTGTCTGCTCATTCCTTATCTACACATTGTCACCACCTTGGATCTTCCACATTGCAATACAATTTTCCACCTGTCCTTCCCAATGCTTGTCTACTACATGCATTGTATCCTTCATCCTTCTATCATACTTCTGTACACCTCTGTCTTTCTTCCTCTGTCTGCCTATTCCTTATCTACACATGGTCACCACCTTGGATCTTCCACATCTCTATACAATTTTCCCCCTGTCCTAACCAATGCTTTTCTACCACATGTATTGTATCCGTCATTCTTCTATCCTACTCCTGTACACTTCTGTCTTTCTTCCTCTGTCTGCCTATTCCTTTTTTCTTTATTTCCTTCTTGAAGGGTGCTCTTATAGACCGCATAGAAAATAACATGGATGAGTCGGTGGGTTTTGTGGAACGAGCAGTGGCTGACACAAAGAAAGCAGTAAAATACCAGAGTGAGGCCAGGCGGGTGAGAATTCCCCTAAGGCAACTTCCTCCACACCCTTAACATCTAGTTTTAGAACTTGTTTTGTCAGTAGGACATCACATCACAATGCGGTTAACCTGATGTCCGGGTTCAAATCCTAGCTGTGTATTTTAGATGGAAAAATACTTTGCTGTGCTTGTTCTTCCTTCCCTCAATCCTTCATTTTGTATATTGTTTTTTTTGTCCATCATATCAATGGCAAATACAGCACTTCTGGGACCATGACTTTTTCTGCTATCCGCACCATGCTGGGCCATACATCTTAGATCAGGCTTATGAACATAAGGGAGGAAAACCCTGACCTATTACTATGTGGACTACAAGTCTAATGATTTTGCGGACCATACATCAATCAACACATGCCCATTTGATATGGACTCTGACAGCCTGTAATTTAGATGACATATGAGTGTCCATTGTGATAATTGACAATCGTACTTGTGTTTGGAAAATTGAGCAGACCTATCGGTTCTTAATACAATTAATTATTGTGGCTACACTCATAGGGCTTACTGGTATTAGCTTTGTAAAATATCAAAAAAGTGCCATAAAAATTGTCTAGAAAATTCTGATGATGAAAATGCTGTAACCATTTGTCCTATGAGTGGTAGCTCGGCACTCATTGCCTTCCTAATGTACAATTGTGGAGGACCATCGAATACGGCTGTTAATATTTTTGTAATCAATTACTCATCCCTCTTGTAATGTTGCTTCCCTCCAGAAAATGATCATAATTATTGTGGTGGTAATTATTCTACTAGCAATTATTGCCCTGATTATCGGCTTATCTCTGGGACTGAAGAAGAATTGAGATTATGACCGCGCTGTTGGGGGCAGTGCAAACCCAATTGTAAGTAGAGAACTGTTAAAATTTTGGGAAATCAGGAATGTTAAAATCATGGGAAATACTGAGTAATGTTTATTGATGTTTTTAAAGGTAATTTATCAGCAGGTTTTTGATATGGAATCTGAGAGCTGCATGAGGTAGTTTTTTTTCTGTACACATAGTTATGAGGGCTTTTTTTTAATATAATTTAACGGATTGGACTTTTACAGATGAAGCAAAGCCAAATATGTTTATTTTTTATCTAGGATAAAAAAAAGGACAATTTGAATTTTTATATAGATTTATTTTTTTTTATTTTTAAAATTTGTAGAATTTTTTTACTTCATTATTTCTTATCAAGACTAACTTATTGTTTACAGCCCCCAGAATTGTTACTGTATTTATCTGCTGAATTCACTTATGATACTTTTATTTAGGCTTTACGTGCAGCAACACCTTTTATAATGATCTATTTCCAGTATCAAACATCCTTGTTTTAATATTACTCATTGATTTTAATGTGTATTATGACTAGTGATGGGTGAACCCGGACTGTAAAAGTCCAAATCCATGCTGAATACCTAGTACTTGTACTTGTGCACCAATCCCGGGCCCAGGGTTCTCGCGGGAACTCCTGGTAACTATGCAGATCTGGACACCTGGGTAATTAACACAAAAAATATAAGAAAGAGAGAAAATAAGAATAAAGCAGCCGTATTATACTTGCCAATCATTGCACGGCTGTAACACTACTTCCGGGGCCACTCATTAACCTCATGCATATGTAATGTTTATCCCTCACACCAACAGTCTGTGATTGATTGCAGTTAGGCCACTAGTTAGGGGCTATCTCTTGTGTGGCGTGGTCTAAGCCTTATATCCTGATAGCAGTCGGGGATGCTTATGGTTATACTGGTCTAAGTATTAGGTCTTTTACATACTTTTATTAAGTTATGTTTTAGCCTCTTATTTGCTTTTTGATATCTCTTACAGTATTAGAAATGGGCAGTCTGATAGATGCCCCCCATTACTAATCTAGGGCCTAGTGGCAGCTGTGAGCTGTCAATAACCCCCGATATTACCCCAATTGCCACTGGGGCAATCAGGATGAGCCAGGTAAAGGAACCAGATTGTCACATCCAATGGATACGAACGACAATTCTGGGCAGCTGCAGGCTGTTTTTTTTATAGGCTGGGGAGCCTAACCATGGGCCTCCCCAGCTTAAGAATACTAGCCTCCAGCTGTCTGCTTTATCATGGCTGGGTATCAAAATTAGGGGGGACCACACACCATTTATTTATTTTTTTTAATTTAATTATTATGTAAATAATTTTAAAAATAGCCGCATGTGGTTCATTTAATTTTGATACACAGCCAAGATAAGGCTGGGGCATGCAGCCTGTAATCCTATGCTTTATCTGTGCTGGGTATCATAATATGGGGGCAAATTTTTAAATTTTATTTTTTTTATACCACAATAGGCGCAGTGTCTGTGAATCAGTTTTGGTTTTTTTGTTTTTTTTTCATTTGGGGTCCATCGATTCCAGATATCTGCTGGTTTGCCCATCACGAATTATGACTTACTGCAATATAATATGTTCAATATATTGTATTATCGTCGCTTCCATTTTGTAGGTTGTTTTCCTTTAAAATTGTAACTAGAAGAGATGCAACCACATTTCTTAGTTATGAGTACCTGAAAGCAATATTACTCTGAATGGTTGGAGTATATTGTGTACTATGTGAAACATAAGATTAGGCAACAATAGCAAAGGGTTCAACTCAGCTTAAGGCCTCTTTCACACGTCAGTGATTCTGGTACGTATGTTACTGTTTTTAAACGTACCAGAATCACGGACATATGCAGACCCATTCTAATCAATGGATCTGCGCACACGTCATTGATTTTTCACTGACCGTGTCTCCGTGTGGCGTACACGCGTGTCCGTGATTGCCGCACGGAGACATGTCCGTTTTTTTCTGGCATCACTGATGTCCCACGGACCACGCAGTGGTGTGGTTCGTGAAACATGTACCAGAAAAACACGGACATTGAAAATAAAAAGCTTTTTAAACTCACCTTTCCAGCAATGCTGTGTTTGGCAGCTGCTCTCTGCTCCTTCCTGGCCGACTCATTACTGGCATGCATATTCAGTTATGCAGCCACAGCCGACCCGGAAGTAGTTGCAGAGGTGAGAGACACAGCGGCCAGATGCAGCAGAGCCGGAGAGTTCAGCACCACGGACAGCAGGAATAGGACAGGTTAGTTTATCTCAATGTGCAATCACGGATCACGGATTGCATATGGACAACCTACGTGTGCCGTTAATCACGGCACACGGAGGGACATATGCATTTTTAATACATCAGTGACAAACGTCTGTGTTTCTCACTGACGCTTGAAACAGGCATAAGGCCAAAATTGCTTGTCCCCAGACCAGTATGGATGATTGGTTTGCATCTGTCAAATTCAGCTACCACCAAAAGGATGCATCGTTCTGAAATTGGAATGCTGATAAGTCATGTGCCATGTAATCTTTGTATATGGTTCCTCTGGAATTTATAACCAAATATAAGAGTGTGCGGTAGTGTTTCTAGATCCATGAAGGCAGACACCTCAGAAATATTTGGTCCCTGTCTAATAAAGTAAGATAAACCCCACAATGACAATGGTCACTGAAATAATAAAAGTAAATTTCAGATTACTGAACATCAACTAATGAAAATCAGAAATTGATTTTGAATTTTGGTTTAACAGGAAAAAAAAAATAACTAATGACACTGGCCTGGACAAAAATGATGGATCCTTAACTTACCGTAATATTTTGTTTCACAACCTCTTGAAGCAATCTCTTGAGGCAAACGATCTCTGTAACTCTTAAGGCCCCGTCACACGCAACGACGGATCTAACAATATATCGCCAGTGTCACGGATTCGGTGACGCACATCCGGCATCGTTAGCTATGTTGTTGCGTGTGACTTGCACGAACGACCGTTAACGATGGAAAATACTCACCAAATCGTCCATCGTTGACACGTCGTTCATTTTCAAAAAATTGTTGATTGTAGAGGATGCAGGTTGTTCGTCGTTCCCGAGGCAGCACACATCGCTACGTGTGACACCTCTGGAACGACGAACTACAGTTTACCTGCGGCCGCCGGCAATGCGGAAGGCAGGAGGTGGGCGGGATGTTACGGCCCCTTTAAGGGGCTTGCAATATCTTGCTTGCTTGCAATATCGCTAGCGATCGTAACCGCCCCCGTCGGTTGTGCGTCACAGGCAAATCTCTGCCCGTGGCGCACAATATCGTTTGGAGCCGTCACACGTACTTACCTGCCTAGCGACGTCGCTGTTACTGGCGAACCGCCTCCTTTCTAAGGAGGCGGTTCGTGCGGCGTCACTAAGCAGCCGCCCAATAGAAGCGAAGGGGCAGAGATGAGCGGCCGTAACATCCCGCCCACCTCCTTCCTTTCGCATTGCCGGCAGCTGAAGGTAAGCTGTAGTTCGTTGTTCCCGAGGTGTCACACGTAGTGATGTGTGCTGCCTCGGGAACGACGAACAACCTGCGTCCTCTACAATCAACGATTTTTTGAAAATGAACGACGTGTCAACGATGGACGATTTGGTGAGTATTTGCCATAGTTAACGGTTGTTCGTGCGTGTCACACTCAACGATGTCGCTAACGATGCCGGATGTGCGTCACGGAATCCGTGACCCCGGCGATATATCGTTAGATCCGTCGTTGCGTGTGACGGGGCCTTTAATGAGAGTTCTGCAGCTGTCCACAGGTATTTTGGCCTATTCCTCATGTGCAAACTGCCTCAGCTGTCTCTGGAATGAAGGTTGCCTTCTCTAGATGGCATGTTTCAGCTCCTTCCCAGGTGTTCAATATGATTTAGATCAGGGCTCATAGAAGCCACTTCAAAATAGTACAATTCTTTGCTTTTAGCCATTCTTCAATGTTTTTACCTCTGTTTTGGGTCATTATCCTGTTGGAGGACTCATAGCCTGAGTCACAGGTCAAGTTTTATGCTACTAAGCAGAACATTTCACTCCAGAATGCCTTTCCATTCAATCAAGACACCCTGTGCAAATTGAGCACAGCACCCCCAAAATAACCAAGCCTCCTCTTTGTTTGGTAGTAGATAGAATCTTCTTTTCTTTGTAAGTTTTTTTTTTTTTTTTGTTTTGTTTTTGCATCTGTGAATATAGAGCTGATGTGACTTTCCAAAAAGCTCTGGTTTTGTTTAGATTATCCAAAGGACATACACCCATAAATTTTGTTATTATGTATTTTGACAAATTCCAGTCTTGCTTTTTTATTATTTGCTTTTAACACTGGTTTCCTCCATCGTCTATTTCCATAAAGTTCACTTTGGCCAAGACAGAGATGGATGGTGCGATGTGTCACTGATGTACTTTGACCTTAGAGATCACTCTAATCTCTTTGGTAGTTATTTTGGGCTCTTGTGTTACCTTTCGTATTATCCATCTTTTCAATTTGTCATCAATTTTCCTTTTGTGGCTCATATCCAGGGAGGGAGGCTACAGTACCATAGACCTTAAACAACTGAATAATGTGTGCAACTGTAGTAACAGGAAGATCAAGCTGTTTGTAGATAGTCTTATGTCTTTTACCTTTAACATGTTTGTCTATAATTTTCTTTCTAATCTCCTGAAACACCTCTCTACTTAGCTTTCTTTGGTCATTGTTTAGTGTCTACACACCATGATACCAAATAGCACAGTGACTACTTTACACCCTTTAAGTGAGCAGACTGAGTGATTACAAGTCTGTAGACACTTGTGATGGAAATTACAGGGTACACCTTAGTTTCACAGGTCCCCTTGGTCAAACTATTTTCAACCCTTGCTAGGAGTACTGTCATTTTTGTTCAGGCCATTCTGACTAATAAATATTCAGTAAATTTTAAATTGAAAATTACTTGTCAATTTTAAATTATTTTAGTGACCATTGTTGTTTTTTTTACTTTACCAGAAGGATACCAACAATTTTGTTCATGTCTATAGACCTCAGATGAGAGCTTGAATCATGTCACATCATAGAGTGTCTTGTAGATATCTGTAACATATCTTTTCTTTTATCCATAGTGTGATACTCCATCCATGACGCCTAATCCTTCCAAAGCTCCTGATCCTAACTTGTCCCCAAACTGCACCTGCTTCTCCACCCACATTTTCACCACCAGTAGAAGGATATCTTTGCTGTTACCTTTGGGAAACCTCCCCTCTACCTGGAACTTGCAGACCCATGCTTTCTCCTTGTCCTTCAGGACCTTCCTTCTCTACTGTCCAGAATTTATAAACCAGGGGAAGGATAGAAAAACTGAATACTGTATCTTATATTATTTTTGTATATTTTTTTAAAGAGACATTGAACCACAAGGTGCTCTTAATAAGGGTATTTTGTGAGAACCATATAGGCATGTGCCAAACAAGAAGTTATTTATCATACTGTACATTGAACCTGGGAATTATAGTGATAGATGGTGTGAAGACCAAGATGCAACTTTAAGCAACGATTTTAAATTATTATGTTTGATCAAATTTATTATTTTGAGCCTTATCTGTTACTTGGAAAGAGGTGATGTGTTTTTACCTATAGCCTATTGATGGTTTATTTAACCCGCTTCTCTGCTCTCATTTCAGTGATAAATCTGCCTCCTTCCCCTGGAGTGTAAAATCAAATTTTATTTTTACGCAGTTGAATACTAGTGTGCATAATTTTAAAGGATCATGTGACATTTAGGCTCTAAAAAGGCTAAAAAAAGTAAAAGAAAAAAACCATGTCATTCTATGCAAAATTTACCAACAAGGATGTGCCATTTTTTTTAAAGAATTTGGTGCAAACAAAACGTCAACCAACACTGGAAGACAAAAAACAAAACGTCACTTTTGTAAATTTTGACTGATTCATCACTTGCGTTTTGATCAAATTTCCATCAAAAAGTTGGTGCAAGGAAATACGCTTACTTATTTGAGATCTCTGTTAGGGCCTTGAAAAGGTTTTGAGGTGGATGGGCTACAACATGGCTTCCTCTACCAAAATCTTAAGGAATACATTTTTACAGAAGTCATCATTGAAAGTTTCAACATTTCCACTTGAGGGATCATCAAGATTTGGAAATGATGCTGTTATTTGGTGTAATCAGAACAACGCGTTTCCAGGTCGGATTGTCCTCTTGGTTAGGCAAATATGTCTGTTATGGCATATTTAGGTTAAGGAGAGAGAAGTTTGGCACCAAATTCAAACAAAATGCGTATTTCTGATTAACACTAAATAAACAAGCTAAGATTATAATCATGACGATCCTTCTCTGTTCAGAAAATGTCTAGAAAAAAAGTATTTTCTTCCACTGATGACTTCAAATGTCAAGAGGGGCCTCATCATGCTGTTTAATGGCACCGTAGGCAAAACAGAGTAGAAAGTAGAAAATGATGGTCATTATATAATGAGGGATAATTTTTGGATTATGAAGGATGAAAGTGGATTATAGGAAAAGTATTTGCTTTCCTATAAGCTATGGATGTTACTTACTTGCACTGTGTGTAGAACAGAAGTACCAATGGTGGATTATTTTTATCTAGTTCAAGCAGCAAGAATCACTACTACTCCAGTAGTTCTCATCAACCAGAAGAGGGGCTGTGAAAACGACTGAAGTATGCTGTTTGTGCAACTCGCATAGAAATGGAGTAGGCAATGTACTTCTCTTTTGGTGTAACTCCCGAGTTGCATAAACATCATAGGTTGTAGTTTGCATGGTTCTAATTAATTTCTATGAGAGCTACATAATCATTGTAGGCCCACTTCTGATGGTCGGGACCTAGGAGCAGTTATTCCCATTGGTTATGAAAGGCAGAAATGGGAATAATCATTTTAATCAGAATTGCGAAAGATTCACTGTTAGGTCAATATTTATTAATTCTAGGAAAACTGCATAGAACTTTTCCCGATTTGCTCTTAGATATTTTAGAGGTTCTCCGAGAATGTGATAAAAATGACCACTGTCGCATATTTCAAGTTGCAACCCATCCTGGTCCCAATGGGTTGCAGACTGAAGAAACACAGATCAAGACCCGCCTCAACTGTCAGAGGAGCAGCATCGTGACCTCATTTCCTCACTCAGCCATGGAGAGAAATATAAACATGTCACGGAGAACAGGCTATTTTTCTCCAACCTCAGTCGTCCTCAGATTTACAGCAAGACATGGAGAGCATGGAGAACTGAAGCAGGAAAATCATAGCCCATTTTGATCACTCTGCTCTGCTAACAAGTATTTTTTTTCTCTTACTACATACCTGCTCCATAGCTAAGTGGGTAGATCAGCTCCATGATGCTGCTACTCTGACAGTTGAGACACATTTCAAGCTGTTTTTTCAGGCAGCAACCTGTCCTGTCACGTGTCTACGACAGGTTGCACCCTGAAATACTATGCAAAGTAACAGTTGCACCAGTTTAGACTTTCAGTTTAGGAAGTGCTGGCAATTCTTCTATTTTGCGTCCAGAAATATATCGCTGCTTCCATTTTTATCAAATTCTCGAAGAAAGCCCTTAAACAAATTACCCATTATGACCACTAAGGGTACTACTGGTTTTCTTGAAAAATCAATAAAGATGATTTGACTTTGAGGCTACAGTAAATGTAGCTCTTTCCTCTCTCACACATAAAATACCTGACATGAAGACAAGTCTACTGCCAGATGTTCACAATGTTATCAGTTCTTAGTAACAGAAGGCGTATAATTATACCCAGTAACATAACAAGCCGAGTAGAAAATGTCTCATTTGTTTGTGGTTTGAGTTTTTTAATGGAGATGTGTAGGAATGCTAAGTACATTTTTAGACCAGTATAACCTGTATGTTAGGTTTGGTGGGTTAGATGGTAACAGACAATAAAAGTCGAACATTCCTGATCTCTCACATCATTCAGTAAAATGTGGTATGAGGTACATTCTGGGCTCGTACACATGGGGGTTTATTGACATCCGGTGTTATTGGCAGGTTGTTGAAGGCTCAACTCCTACTTGACCTTTTTGCATAGACATTAAAGGGACATAAGATCCACATAAAGCAAAGCCTCAATTGTGCACTATAGGCAAGTGACTGGGGCGCTGTTTGGTGATTTAAGGTTCCTAGAATGAAGAATGACAGTTTTTATACACTCACAGCCATGCTGGTGTTTAGGTTGTGAAGTATTATATGTAATAGTAATCACAGACATCCACTACATTGGAGTTAAGCTGTGTCAAATGATAACAAGGTATACATTAAATTACACATAAACAGGGTCAGTTTCGTGTTTTCATATACTGCTATTATGTCAGGCATAAAATGTCTCAAACAGCGTCATTGCCCCCTAGTGGACATATTTACATAGAGATGATTTTAAAGGAACACTGCACTGTGCCATGCCTGCTGCATGGCCTGAAGGGTGCTGCATGGCCTGAAGGGTGCTGCATGGCACAAGGATTTTCCTAGCCTGAATGTTACATCAAAGAAGTATTTTACCAGAAAAGAACTTCCTAAAGTTTGTTAGTCTTACACTCTTAACCCCTTCACCACCCGGCGATTTTTTCCTCCCCTTCTCCCAAGAGCCATAACTTTATTTTTCCGTTAATATTACCATATGAGGGCTTGTTTTTTTGTGGGATGATTTGTTCTTTTGAACGACACCATTTATTCTGCCCCATATTGTACTGGAAACCGGTAGAATAAGTGCGTAGAAATTGCAAATAAAGAACAATTCTACAATTGTTTTGGGGGGGTTATTTACCATGTTCACTATATGGTAAAACTGACTTGTCAATATAATTCTTCAGGTCAGTTCGAGTCCATAGATACCAAACATGTATAGTTTTGTTTTTTCAATTTAAATGGTGAAAAAAAATTCAGAACAAATTACTTTTTTGCCGAACTTTTCTGAGATCGGGATCTAGGGCTATACGAAGGCTTGTTTTTTTGCGTCTTGAGCTAATGTTTTTAATTATCGCATTTTTGGGCAATGCATTGTTTTGGTCGCCTGTTATTTTAATGTAGCGGTGATCAAAAAACTATTTCTGGAGTTCTGATTTTTGTTCTCACTACGCCATGTACCGATCAGTTTAATTTATTTTATATTTTGATAGATTGGGCATTTTTGAATGCGGCGATAGAAAATATATGTATTTTTTGTATTGTCTAATTTTCAGCAGGGCAAAAAGAGGAGTGATTGGAACTTGTGTTTTTTTTTAATAACTAATTTTTACACTTTTTTTTTTTATTGTTTTTACTAGTCAATTTAGGAACTTGAAGCGGAAATAGTCCGGTTGATCGTTCTGTACAGAGCGATGCTTCATCACTGCTCTGTACAGCAGAAATGCTGTCTTCCATAGGTCGTGAACGGGTTATTCCCTAAGATAAAGATTTAAAGAGGACCTGTCACCTCTCAAAAATGTTTTATGAGCTATATATCTCAATTTTTTGAGTGACCGGTCCTTTTGAAGTGTCCCATATGGCCATCTTCATTAGACTAGAGCAATAGCTACATGTGATGCTCAAACATTGGGTATCACGATTGTTAATAAGATCCCGTTTTGCCTCCAGAACAACCATGTCCATCCTAAGAATTACAAGCCATGTATGTGCCACTGTTTTGTTTTTATCTATGTCCGAGCTCTATAGTGTCATACTAGTGTTTTTGGCCATGTAACAGGTTGCTGATGTAACAGTGCTTGGTCTGACCACCACCAATGTTGGCGCAAGTGTCACCTTCTTGTGATTTTCAATTTGTGAGCAAAAAAAATGTCTTCAAGGAAAGTAGAAGAGCATTTATCAGGAAAGTCCAGGCAACAGAATAGGTAGCCAAGTATGCATACATCGTGAAATGTAAATGCTTCCAATGTTGGGCACACATTAACCCTTTTCTGTATTTCTAGTAGGTCAAGCTTGTATATCTGATGTCTGCTGCTCCCGTCCCCCATCAGTACAGCCCATTCACGTTTTTGTACATTTGTATATATTGTAGATTATAAAAACCTATACTAAATGAAGGAACAGACCTCTCCCCTCCTCTTCCATCTTGTGTACTCCTGTCTTTGTAGATTTGGAAAAAGGCTCTGCTTATTTTCAGAAACAGCACCACTCTTGCCTATAGGTTGTGCCTGGTATTACAGTCTAACATTGAGCTATAGTACTACACACACCTCGTGCAAATATGGCATTATTCTGAAAAACGTAAAGATGACCTTTTTTCTCAGCTCCGTATGGTGTCTTAAAATCTATGATATCTTTAAAGGGGTTGTTCATTTCCTGTGCCTTTCACCAACATGGCAGTGATGAAATTAATAGATATATAGATTAAATCCCCATCAAACCCGAGAACCAGGTGTGAATGGGGTTGTGATCGATCATGTGCACCTCCGCACTTATTCATTCTCCATGGGACCACCAGAGATAGTCGAGCTCAGCATTTGGCTGAACTCCCATTAAGGCTGGAATCACACTTGCGAGTGTAAAATCAGTCTGATTCTCATGCCAGAAAGTCGGACGATTTCTTCTCACATTTCATCAGTGTGCTGTCATTGTGCAATCAGTTTTTACCCTCAGCAGCTGCTACTTATGTACTGTTATGTACAGGAGCATTTACAGTGTTCTCTGCTACATGCGTGAAATGTATTGAGAAAAACGCATGTCACTAGGATGGTGTGTGTGCTGTCCGTGTGACATCCGTTTTTTATCACACACCCATAGACTTGCATTGAAGAGACTCATGCGAGAAACTCACCAAAACGCAGCATGCTGCGATTTTTTTTTTTCTCAGTCCGATTTGGTCTGAGCAAAAAATAGCAGATCTGAGCTGCCTCATTGATTAACATTGGTCCGAGGGCAATGCGAGATTTTCTCGCATTGCACTTGTGCGAGTTAATCGCAAATGTGACTCCAGCCTAAAAGGAATCTGGCAGCAGGTTTTGGCTACCTCATTAGACATCAAGTTGGTAAGGAGATTCTGAATCCAAAGGTGTATCACATAGATTACTGGGTACAGCCATTCTCAAATAATCAATGAATTGAGTTTTAATCATGTAGCTGTCCCCACCCATACCAGGCTCTGTATAGAGATTGTGCACACTAGAAAAATGATTTTTCTTAAGAAATTTATTAAGAAATTTATTAAGAGTGAAGGATTAGTGCACCTGCGTTAAAAAACGCACCAAAAACGCACCTGCGTTTTTGCTGCGTTTTCGGTGCATTTTCGGTGCGTTTTTACCGCTGGTTGCTCCCTGCGTTATTGTGCCAATTATCTATGGCAAATAACGCAGTTAGCTGCAGAAAAGAAGTGACATGCTCATTCTTTTTCTTAAGAAAATCTACTGAAAGAATTTTCTTAAGAAAAAACGCAGTGCGCACAGCTAATTTTTTTTGCCATAGGTTTGACTGGGGAATGTCTGCAGAAAGGTTACAAGAATTTCTCAAGAAATTTCTGCAGCAAAAACGGACCAAAAACGCAGGTAAAAAACGCAGTGTGTGAACACAGCCTTAAGGCTGCTTTACATGGTACGACCGATTGTGCGATTTCACAATCGATCGTACCCGCCCCCGTCCTTTTTGCGTCACGGGCAAATCACTGCCCGTGGCGCACAAAGTCGGTAACCCCCCGTCACACGTACTTACCTCCCGTGCGACCTCGCTGTGGGCGGCGAACGTCCACATCCTGGATTGGGAGGGACGCTCGGCGTAACACGGCCGCTGGCCAATAGAAGCGGAGGGGCGGAGATGAGCGGGATGTAAACATCCCGCCCACCTTCATCCTTCAGCAATTGCCGGCAAGAGCCGCAGGTCGCAGGTAAGCAATGTTCATCGTTCCAGGGGTGTCACGCGGCGCGGCGTGTGCTACCCCGGGAACGATTAACAATTAAACGACATTATGAAACCTAGCAACCAGTACACGACTCACGATTTGAGAGCGATACTGCGTCGCTAGGAGGTGTCACACAGCCCGACGTCGCAAGCGATGCCGGATGTGCGTCACAAAAACCGTGACCCCGACGATCTATCGCACGATAGATCTTCTGGTGTAAAGCAGCCTTTAGGGGTACTTCTCACATAGCGAGATCGCTGCTCAGTCACAGGTTTTGTGACGTACCAGTGACCTCATTAGCGATCTCGCTGTGTGTGACACTAAGCAGTGACCTGGCCCCTGCTGTGAAATCGCTGATCGTTCCACACTGTTCTGGTTCATTTTTTGGTCGTTGGTCTCCTGCTGTGCAGCACACATTGGCGTGTTTGACGGCGGGAGACCAACGAGCACCGACTCTGTGTAAGCAGCGTACGCTGGTAACCAGGGTAAATATCGGGTAACTAAGCAAAGCGGTTTGCTTGGTTACCCGATATTTACCCTGGTTACAAGCATACACCGCTTAGCGCTGGTTCCCTGCACATGTAGCCAGGATAAATATCTGGTAACTAAGCACAGCGCTTTGCTTAGTAACCCGATGTGTACCCTGGCTACGTGTGCAGGGAGCTAGCGCTAAGCGGTGTACGCTGGTAACCAGGGTAAATATCAGGTAACCAAGCAAAGCGCTTTGCTTAGTTACCCTATATTTACCCTGGTTACCAAGTGCAGAGTCGCTGATGGCTGGTCGCTGGTGAGATCTGCCTGATTGACAGCTCACCAGCGACCATGTAGCGATGCACCAGCGATCCTGACCAGGTCGTATCGTGGTCAGAATCGCTGGTACGTCGTTTAGTGAGACAGTACCCTTAGATGTCAGTCATAGCAGGGGCCGCGTCTTACTCCTGCTTACTTTCTAGTCCTGTAATGATAATCACAAGTTAATAAAGTGATTGGATTAGGTAAACAATTGTGCACACACAGATAAAATTCATAGTTGCTTTTTGTTTTTTAACTCTTACATCCTGCTGTCATTAGCTTATATAGCAAAAACCTGCTGACAAGAATGAATGGAGCCAAGGTGCGCATGATGGACCACAATGCCACATGGAGCTCTTCAGAGCCCTGGTTCTCAGGACCTGTGGTCAAACTCCAGTGATTGGTATAACTCTAACTTTTGCCATGAACCTTAAAGTTGACACCCCCTTTAATATGATATTCCAATGATTCTTCATGTTTATGTCCACACAACCATTTTCACTGTTTTAAAGGGGTCCTTTACCTTTATACCTTTTATAAATATCAGCTATTTGATCTCGGAAGCACACAGTATGTGTGCACGCAGTTTTTTGTCCTCCAGGGAAGAATGAGGCTTACCTTCAATTTCAGATTACGGCGTTAATTCACGTGCATTCGGGCACAGACTTAGATGACTTGCATTCGAATTGACCCCAAAACCTAAACATGGTTGTGTGGACGAGTGAGAATGTTCCGTCACCGTGGATCTTATCTAAGACGTCTCTTCATTCTGAGCTTTGCCTTTTCTGACCCTTTACATGCTGCAGAAGAAGATAATGATTCTGATTTGCTGTGTGATCCTCATCATCATCACAGCTTCCACAATCGGAGGAATCTTTGGCTGAGGTGAGAGCGTTGGGGTACAACGCCAATGAATTATTTATGTTAGGTACATAGTAAGTTATTGTTGGCTGTAACCGATGGATATATTGTGGTAGTGGAGGTCACTAGAGCTGTATTGCCGATACTGTAAACCCTGTACCGGGTGGAGATCTGTGTTACATGGACTTTGCTTAATGTTTCTTTGTATTTACAAGTTAAAAAGGGCCTGTCACCAGGTAACAAGTGGCCAGGGTTTGCTCTGGTTTTATACCTGCTGAATAGTCTGGTTTTTCTCTTTTTAAAATCTGGCATACGGATCCGGAGAGCCAGCCCTATATATTTAGTGACTCACAGAGTCTATGGTGTGTGTCTTTAGGCTGCCCTGCCTAATCACCCTATAAGTCCTGTCACCGTATGACAGATTTTAAAGGGAATCTGTCAGCAGATTTTTGATATGTAATCCAAGAGAAGCATGATGTGTGTCTGAGACTTACCGAGCTGCTTGCTGTCATTTTGGCCAGAATGCTGAGCTCTGTATAACCCCACCTCTGATTGGCAACTTCTGTGTATACTGTATATTGAGAGAAAACTGCTAATCAGTGATAGGGTAGGGATAAACAGAGCATGTGACTAGGAGGAATGAGGCAGCTAGTCCTGTAGTGATAATTGCCTGATGATAACACTTATTGAAACAGCAGCTCACAGACCAGTAAGTGACACACAGCTGGAATCTGGATATCTGCTCCTACACCATGCTGCTCTTGGATTAGCAAAATCCTACTTTTATAAAGAGAATCTATGTGAGCAGAAAGAATGAAATAGGCTTCTGAACTGGTCACAGGTCCTCTTTAACACTAGAACTACTGGACTCGTGACACCTGTATAGAAATACATGGTGTAAAGTAGTCAAAATGACTACCTCAGTAGTTCTAGTGTTAAACATATTTACATACTTATTTAAGTGCGCTTTTCCTCTGGTTCCTTCTAAAGCTGCATGGCAACGTCTAGTAGCTGTTCTATATAATCAGATGACGTATCTTGGTTGAGATTCCTCAGTGCTCGATAATATGGTAGATGTTCCTTTCTACACAGTACATCTAGAACATAACAGGGCACGTCTCTATAGCTAATGAGCTACCAAGAAACTGAAGTGAGATGTGTGCTAGTCAGTCGTATTTTGAATGCAGCTTTGGTTGTGAATGGAGAAAAGAATGTAAAAACAAGCAAATGCATTTACTGATTATAGTTAGATTCACACGTTGACCTAAAATGAGAAATCTTACAAGATATATTTTGCCGATTCTTCTTCCCACATGAATTAAGATGTGAAACAACAAACCTGAGGACCATGGTATCAAGATGTTGGATACTGAATTTAAAGAGACCGTGCTGGATACTGATTATTAAAGAATTTGTGAAAGCATCAGTGTGTTGTGTGTTCAGTCCAAGATACGTTGTAGGGTGAGTTTGTCATATAGCAAGCATCACCGACACCATAGCAAGCAGTTTTTAGGACAGCTGCGCCAACGTTTTGAAGTGGGTGGGGCTTACTAGGAGGGGTGTGGCCTAATAATCAATATAGTATATGTCAGAAGGTGGAGTAAATTATAACAAATACATGACTGAAGCATTAAGAGCCAGTTTTCCAGATTTTATTCAAGCAAACTCTTCACCAAGACAGGCAAAGGGTAGATGAATCCGCCTCGAATTGATTGCCTTCTATTTCTCCTAACACTGGATTCACACGTTTCACAGTCCAAGGACTGCGCTCTATAGCCTTAATACTTACTCTGACAATCACACTTCTGAGTCACATCATGTGTTGCTGTGATGTTCACACAATCTAGATCTGGCTGTAATTTCATTTTTGAGATTTGGAATCCAGCCCTCGAGAACAAGACTTATCAGTATAATTTTCAACTTGAAGCTTTTGTTCCTATTTTGTTGTTGAGCAATGTACGGTGTATATACAGCTTCTATTTGGTGAGGTCAGGACATGGGTGCCTGAGCTGTACTTGTGTTATGTTGTTAGATCGAATGGTTTCATTTTTCACAGGTATCTGGCTAAAGGCTCATTGGACAGTTTTGTACAAAACAGTGAGATCAGACCGCAGTGCACGGACAGGCCATGGGTCTCCTGATCCAAGAGCAACAGCTTGATAGAAATATATGATGCTCAGATCAGGAGAGCCACAGCCAGTCTGTGCATTAGCATTTTATGCTTCAATCAAATGACAAGGGTCTGAATTAGGCCTCATTTATGTCATGCCGAAATCTGCTACACAGAGGTAGGACACATACAGAAACATATGAGGATAGCACCAGGATGGCGGAGCCCAATTAGAATCAAATAAACTTTATTGACAGGACCAAATACACATTAGTTTTGCCAAAGCAAGTGTACACTAGGGACTGTGACTGTGGGGATGATGGGTAGGGACTGGAGGAAAGATGTATGGGGACACATCCAGGGTAGGGACTGTAGGAAAGATGGGTGAGGACCATATCCAGGGTAGGGACTGTAGGAAAGATGGGTGGGGACCACATCCAGGGGACTGTAGGAAGGATGGATGAGGGCATATCCAGGGTGGGGACTGTAGGAAGGATGGATGAGGGCACATCCAGGGTGGGGACTGTAGGAAGGATGGATGAGGGCACATCCAGGGTGGGGACTGTAGGAAGGATGGATGAGGGCACATCCAGGGTGGGGACTGTAGAAAGGATGGATGGGGGCTCATCCAGGGGACTGTAGGAAGGATGGATGAGGGCACATCCAGGGTGGGGACTGTAGGAAGGATGGATGAGGGCACATCCAGGGTGGGGACTGTAGGAAGGATGGATGGGGCACATCCAGGGTGGGGACTGTAGGAAGGATGGATGAGGGCACATCCAGGGTGGGGACTGTAGAAAGGATGGATGGGGGCTTATCCAGGGGACTGTAGGAAGGATGGATGAGGGCACATCCAGGGTGGGGACTGTAGGAAGGATGGATGAGGGCACATCCAGGGTGGGGACTGTAGAAAGGATGGATGGGGGCTCATCCAGGGGACTGTAGGAAGGATGGATGAGGGCACATCCAGGGTGGGGACTGTAGGAAGGATGGATGGGGGCACATCCAGGGTGGGTACTGTAGGAAGGATGGATGAGGGCACATCCAGGGTGGGGACTGCAGGAAGGATGGATGGTGGCACATCCAGGGTGGGGACTGCAGGAAGGATGGATGGGGGCACATCCAGGGTGGGGACTGTAGGAAGGATGGGTGAGGGCTCATCCAGGGTGGGGACTATAGGAAGGATGGATGAGGGCACATCCAGGGTGGGGACTGCAGAAAGGATGGATGGGGGGGGTCATCCAGGGTGGGGACTGTAGGAAGGATGGATGGGGCACATCCAGGGTGGGGACTGTAGGAAGGATGGATGAGGGCACATCCAGGGTGGGGACTGTAGAAAGGATGGATGGGGGCTCATCCAGGGGACTGTAGGAAGGATGGATGAGGGCACATCCAGGGTGGGGACTGTAGGAAGGATGGATGAGGGCACATCCAGGGTGGGGACTGTAGAAAGGATGGATGGGGGCTCATCCAGGGGACTGTAGGAAGGATGGATGAGGGCACATCCAGGGTGGGGACTGTAGGAAGGATGGATGGGGGCACATCCAGGGTGGGGACTGTAGGAAGGATGGATGAGGGCACATCCAGGGTGGGGACTGCAGGAAGGATGGATGGTGGCACATCCAGGGTGGGGACTGCAGGAAGGATGGATGGGGGCACATCCAGGGTGGGGACTGTAGGAAGGATGGGTGAGGGCTCATCCAGGGTGGGGACTATAGGAAGGATGGATGAGGGCACATCCAGGGTGGGGACTGCAGAAAGGATGGATGGGGGGGGTCATCCAGGGTGGGGACTGTAGGAAGGATGGATGGGGGCCACATCCAGGGTGGGTACTATAGAAAGGATGGATGGGGCTCATCCAGAGTTGGGGCTATGGAAGTCCATGGCTTATTATAGTTCTCTCTCTCGAAGTATTTAACATTTGCTCACATACCGTGCTCCTACTTTTACATACAATTAGTATGAATTGTTTTAAGAACACTGCAGCAAGTCTTGAAGCTTCTAGGATCAGCAGTATATTGAGAGACTGCCGCAGAGTATTACATTTAACTACAGTAAAAAAATATCAAGAAAATATAGTGAGAGAAGAAAAAAAAAAAAAAACACAGCTCACCTGTAAAAATGGAAAGGAATCTCTTGAGCCGCACAGAAAAGGCCCCGGCCTGGGTCATACAATTCACAAAGAAGCTAAATATTCAGCGGAGAAAGGTAGGCATAAAAACATCTTCCTTTTATTGATTCATTAAAGTAATGCCGCAGCAGTACTGGCACCACACCAACCCTTTAGGGAGTAAATCCAATGTATTTCGACATCGGTAAGATCTTAATCATAATTGAGATCTTACTAATGTCAAAAAGCGTTAGATTTAGGGATGATGGGTTTATCCCCACCTTTCTCTGCTGGATATTTTGCTTCTTTCTGAAAAGTAAAAAATATAAACCATACAATAAATTATGCCAGGTGTAATTAATGGTATAGTGGATCAACAAGTGCACGCTATGGTAATGCCAGCTTATTGCATACTGGTGTGTCATACTTGTGTTTCCTTGAACAGGATGTTACTTTCCCCCCTTCCCCAGATTCATCACCCACCTTATGAATTGCACTAATTAAAAGACACTACCCCTGATATTACCAAACAGCAAACTGTTGTAATATTTTCTGCAAAAAAATAAATAAAAAAAGGGATCAAAAACTGAACTTTCTTAAATAGAACGCAGGATGCAAATATGGCTCTCTAAGTTGCTAACGTGTACATGCTCCATTACCTTATTACAAGCTGATAGTGGAAGCGTTTCCAAGGGAAAACATTCTTACCTGCAAGAAATGGACTGGATGGGCTACAAGATTATATATATATATATATATATATATATATATATATATATTACAATGTTTCCATCTATATTCTATCCACTGCCATTAACTTGACAACGGCGGCAGCTATAGGCATAGAAGTGGTGTCTAGGTATAGTAAAGCATCCATACGCTACGCTATGAAACCACCTATAGCACCACCTGGTGGAAAACAACAGAATTAGCATTTTTATCTCGAAAACGGAACAAGATCGAGAAAAAAATTGAATTACAAAGTTGTAGGGCATCATTAATTCAATACGAATCAACACCTTGCATACAGAAATGCTATGATTAGAACATGTAAAATTCACAAGGCTGTGGACGTGAAGCGATACCTCATGGAGACCTTCCTACAAGTCATTGAGTATGGTGGCTGCATGGAGTGGCCTCCATGCTCACCTGACCTGACCCCATTGGACTTCTTTCTGTGAGGTCACATCAAACAGCAGGTATATGCGACCTCTCCACCAACATTGCAGGACCTACGACGACATATCACAGATGCTTATGCAAATGTGTCACCTACCATATTGCACAACGTGCAGCAAGATTCAGTATGCTGTCCAGAGTCCAGATGTACATTGCAGCTGACGGGGGCCACTTTGAGCATCAAAGTTAAATGAGTTTCATATGCGTGACCAGCATTCAATGTTTGGGGGGGTCATGAGTTTCATATCATAGGATTTCTGTATGCAAGGTGTCGATTCGTATGGAATTGATGATGCCTTACAATTTTGTAATTCACTTTTTTTCTCTATCTCGTTCTGTTTTCTAGATAAAAATACTAACTCCGTTGTTTTCCACCAGGTGGTGCTATAAGTGGTTTCACTACGTAGTGCATGGCTACCTTACTATACCTAGACACCACTTCTATTCCTATAGCTGCCGCCGTTCTCAAGTTAATGGCGGTGGACACTGTGTGTGTGTGTGTGTGTGTGTGTGTGTGTGTGTGTGTGTGTGTGTGTGTGTGTGTGTGTGTGTGTGTGTGTGTAATTATATATATATATATATTTTGCCGCTGTGATAAGTTTGAGTGTTTGATCGCACTCACCTTCAGTGTGGGTAAATCAAGCGTTGATACAAAGTTCACATTGGAGTATTGGAAGTGTAGCTCCTCTGGTGGATGTGGAGATCTGATCCAGTGGACATCTGCAGACCAAGCTGTAATGGAGGATGAGGTATCTGGATGTAGTACTCTCCCAGGAGTGAATTCAGAACCAACAATGTAGTTTTCCAATAGGATTTATTAAAAATTCAATCAAACCAATCGTCGATCTCAGATGGTAGATGAGCCGACAAGGGCAGATAATTTGCTAGATCTGGTCCTGTCAAATAGACCGGATACAATGTCAGATCTACAGGTCCGGGAGCACTTGGGCACCAGTGATCATAATATGGTAAAGTTCAAAGTAATATTCAATAGAACATTTCAAAGGTGACATGCTAAAACATGGAATTTTAGGAAAGCTGATTTCAACAAATTAAGGGAAGAGCTGAAATGTATAGATTGTCCCAATGTCATGGTAACTGGGGAAAGTTTAAGGATATACTCTAAAGGTCTGTCACACACAGATAAATCTGTGGCAGATCTGTGGTTGCAGTGAAATTGTGGACAATCAGTGCCAGGTTTGTGGCTGTGTAAAAATGGAACAATATGTCCATGATTTCACTGCAACCACAGATCTGCCAAAGATTTATCTCTGTGTGTAAAGTGGCCTTTAGAGTCCTGTAAAAAAAAAAACCGTATACCCTCTGGTAATAAAGTGTCTAGGAATAAAAAGAAACCACTATGGATAAATAAGACTATACAAAGTATAATAAAACAAAAACAAAGGGCGTTTAAAATCTTAAGGGCTGAGAATACAGAAATAGCATTTCAGAAGTATAAAGATATCAATAGGAAATGTAGAAAAGAAATGAGCAAGAAAAGTAGCTACTGAAACAAAAAAAAAAAAAAAAAAAAAAAAAAAAAAAAAAAAAAAAATCGCCAATGACATTAATATAAATCCCAAAACAAAGGATAGTATCGGCCCCTTAAAATATAACAAGTTAGTTATAGAGGACAAACATAAGACTGAGATATTAAATAGGCATTTCTCATCTGTGTTAACCAAGGAACTGACTGTACCAGGCATCATTCAACTGAATCAATGTTCACCACCCAATATAATTAATTTAACACAAGATGAAGTACGCCTACGTCTGAGTAAATTAAAGATTGACAAATCCCCAGGGCCAGATGGCATTCATCCACGAATATTGAGGGAATCGAGCTCAGTAATTGACAGACCGCTGTATCTCATCTTTTTAGACTCGCTTGTAACAGGGTTGGTGCCTCAGGATTGGAGGATTGCGGATGTGATACCGATATTTAAGAAAGGTAAGAGGGTAGATCCAGGCAACTACCGTCCAGTAAGCCTGACATCAGTAGTATGCAAAGTTTTTGAGGGCATTTTAAGGGATGACATGCAAAAATATATTGCAGAAAATAATATAACTGACAGACAGAATGGATTCATGAAAGAGAAGTCGTGTCTAACCAACCTGTTGGGGTTCTATGAGGGGGTAAGTGCAAACCTGGATATTGGTAATGCAGCTGATGTGATTTATTTGGACTTTGCAAAGGCATTTCATGCTGTACCACATAATAGCCTTATACTAAAGCTCCAGAAGCAAGGACTAGGAGAAACTATATGCAACTGGGTAAGGAATTGGCTAAAAGATAGGAAACAAAGAGTAGTCATAAATGGTACATTCTCTAAATGGGCCATAGTCAGCAGTGGGGTGCCGCAGGGATCTGTGCTAGGACCAATTCTTTTTACTCTCTTTATTAATGACCTTGTGGTTGGGATCGATTGTAAAGTGTTAGGGCTCATGCGCACGTTGCGTACTCCCATGCATTTACGCTGCGTATTGCACTGTCCTGCGTCCCCTGCACAATGTAGATTGTGCATGATATGTGTGCACGTTGCTTTTATGAACGCAGTGATTTGAGTGCTAAAATTTGACCCAAATCCGTGCGTTCATAAAAACAGCATGTCAATTATATGTGCATTCTGGATTCAGCTCCCACTCTGTCTATGGTGGGGGCAGCAGCCATAGTGCATGAAATTGGCTTTCATATATTATATATATATATATTATATATATATATATATATATATATATATATATATATATATATATATATATATATATATATATATATATATATATATATATATAAAAAAACTGCATTCATTATGCAGTCTTTCTGCAGCGATTTGACGAAGTATTACAGATGTTTGTGCAAACGTGTCACCTACCATATTGCACAACGTGCAGCAAGATACAGTATGCTGTCCAGAGTCCAGATGTGCATTGCAGCTGACGGGGGACACTTTGAGCATCAAAGTTAAAGGAGCGCCATATGCGTGACCAGCATTCAATGTTTTTTTTTTTGGGGGGGGTGGGGGGTCATGGGTTTCATATCATAGCATTTCTGTATGCAAGGTGTTGATTCGTATTGAATTGATGATGCCCTACAATTTTTTGATTCACTTTTTTTCTCTCTCATTCCGTTTTCGAGATAAAAATGCTGACTCCGTTGTTTACCACCAGGTGGCACAATAGGTGGTTTCATTGTGTAGCGGCATGGCTTCTTTACTTGTACCTAGACACCACTTCTATGCCTATAGCTACCGCCGTTCTTAAGTTAATGGCGGTGGACGGGATATGAGCGGACGCACATAATATAATTATATATATCTAATATATATCTAATATATATATATATATATATATATATATATATAATCATACCTTAAAGTTAACAGACACAGAACAGAGTTTAGTCATAGAAAGAGCATGATAGGGTTAAACACAGGCTTTAATTTAATTTATACTTGTATAGTTTATTACAAAAAATGAAAAAAATTCTGCTGTCACCCGAAGCACTGGTATGGTGTTAACTAGTGCCTTACACACGTTTCTTCAGCAAGTTTTTGCCCCAATATCTGCCCTTGTAATGCAGGTCATATGGACTAAGATATTTCCGGCAGCCCATCATGTTACGGGTCACCAGGCGCTCAAAAGTCCATGGGTTCTGGTTGTTTCTCTGCCGTTCCTCTATTTCATCCCGCAGCTGTTTCAAGGTTTCTCGGCTTACCGCCTTTGCTGGAAATGGAAGTTTTTTGGCTACTTGCGTTAGTACAGGTAAGACCTCAGCAAATTCACAGCGTCCTCCCACCTCCAGAACGAGCTGTTCTGCTTTCACTGGGGTGACGTAATGGTCCACTGCACCTTTCCCACCGCCCATACGTTGACCAAGTCCTTTGCGTGTGATGGGTTTGTGAGGAGCTTCTATCAACCAGTTGCTGAACGTCACTTGGGGGTCAAACTTACGATTTAAAGTCAAACGCATCATTTCAAAGTGACCCCAATGTAAGTATCCACCTCCCAAAGCCTGTACGAAACAAAAAACAAACAAAAAACAAATCAACGCACAATTGTTAAAAAGGACTATCTATTTAAAGAGAGCACAGCGTCAGTAGGTCTCCGTAAATACTAAATTTTCCTTTTAATCTGCTAATCTTAAGATTCTCAATAGAGAACAAAGCAAAAAGGCCATCAAAATATAATAAAGAATATCAACTAGTAGTTAGAGTTTTAGTGAAAGCTCTGAAACCTGCATTAAAACAAGCCACAGCAAGATTAGTCCTAAAGAATAATAATAAAATAATAATAAAATATATATTAGTGAATCCCTTTCAATACCGGGATTCACAATATGAAAGGACAGTGGTCTCCAAGCTTAATGTAGCTTTCAAGATAATAAATATTGGAGGTAGGGTCATATTCAGACCTCTTAAGCCAGGGGTGGGGAACCTTCGGCCCGCGGGCCGCATGCGACCCGCCATGACCTTTTGTGCGGCCCGCGGGCAGACTTACGGGGGCGGCCGTGCTACGGCCGCCGCGGTATTACCGGTTGCCGGCCCTTTAAATCTCTACACGCGCTGCTTGCGCACACCAATGAGCGCTCTCGGTGGCAGGTGCCAGCGTGCTCAGGACTTACTTTGTGGGCGGGTTTATCGCTCTGCGATTCCGTCCCACATCACCTTCACCGCCTCCAGCATTGTGCCGCCCACTCTCCAGGGCTTGTGTGCCGCCCGCTCCCCGCCCCTTCTCCGGTGCAGCATGCCCCCTCCATTGCTGTGTGCCGCCCGCTGCACGGCGCTTGTGTGCCGCCCGCTCCCCGCCCCTTCTCCGGTGCAGCATGCCCCCTACACAGTTGTGTGCCGCCAGCTGCACGGCGCTGTGTGCCGCCCGCTCCCCGCCCCTTCTCCGGTGCAGCATGCCCCCTCCACCGCTGTGTGCCGCCCGCTGCACGGCGCTTCTCCGGTGCAGCATGCCCCCTCCACTGCTGTGTGCTGCCCGCTGGACAGCGCTGTGTGCCGCCCCTTCTCCGGTGTAGCATGCCCCCTCCACTGCTGTGTGCAGCTCCAAGTGCTGTGTGCAGACTCCCCAGTCTCCTCCTAGTGATGTATGTGTGCCCCCCCCCTCAGCCATGTCTGTGTGCCCCCCCCTCAGTCATGTCTGTGTGCCCCCCCCCCCAGTCATGTCTGTGTGCCCCCCCCCCCCCAGTCATGTCTGTCTGCCCCCCCCCTCAGTCATGTCTGTGTGCCCCCCCCCTCAGTCATGTCTGTGTGCCCCCTCCCTCAGTCATGTCTGTGTGCCCCCTCCCTCAGTCATGTCTGTGTGCCCCCTCCCTCAGTCATGTCTGTGTGCCCCCCCCTCAGTCATGTCTGTGTGCCCCCCCCCTCAGTCATGTCTGTGTGCCCCCCCCCTCAGTCATGTCTGTGTGCCCCCCCCCTCAGTCATGTCTGTGTGCCCCCCCCCCCAGTCATGTCTGTGTGCCCCCCCCCAGTCATGTCTGTGTGCCCCCCCCTCAGTCATGTCTGTGTGCCCCCCCTCAGTCATGTCTGTGTGCCCCCCCCCTCAGTCATGTCTGTGTGCCCCCCCCCCTCAGTCATGTCTGTGTGCCCCCCATTAGTCATGTCTGTGTGCCCCCCAGTGATGCCTGTGCCCTCCTACTGATGTCCATGCTCCCTTAGTGCTCTCTGTGTCGTCTTAGTGATGTCTGTGCCCCCCCAGTGCCATCTGTGCCTCACAGCAATGCCTATGCCTCCCAGTGAACTAGTAATGTATGTTCCCCAGCCCCTCTTGTCATGTATATGCCCCCAGCATCTCTTGTCATGTGTATGCCCCAACCCCTCCTGTGATATATAAATCACATTGGAGATGCCAGGAGCATATACATAACAAGAGGGGATGGAGCATATACATCCCAGTGGAGACGCTGGGGGCATATACCTCACACGAGGGGCTGGGCGCATATACCTCACACGAGGGGCTGGGCGCATATACCTCACACGAGGGGCTGGGCGCATATACCTCACACGAGGGGCTGGGTGCATATACTTCACACGAGGGGCTGGGCGCATATACATCAAAGGAGAGTCTGAAAGCATATACATCACAGGAGGGGGATGGGGGCATATACATGTCCCCAGCCCCTCGTGTGATGTATATGCCCCCAGTGTCTCCAGTGATGTAGGTGTCTCCTGTGATGTACAGTATATACAGCAGTCCCAGCGTCTCCTATGTGATGTATATACAGCAGTCCCAGCGTCTCCTATGTGATGTATACACAGCAGTCCCAGCGTCTCTTATGTGATGTATATGCCAACAGCCCCTTCAGTCATGTATGTGTCTCCTGTGATTTATATACACCAGTCCCTGTGTCTGTTGTGTGATGTATATGGTCTACCAATCTTATTATCACAAAGAGTTGCCTGCGCTCCAGACCGTGACAAACCTGGAAAAGAGAGAAGCAACATAAGTATCACCGAACATCACAGCCGCACAAAAGAGAAGCCGCTCCGGCCACCACAGTAGGGGTGAGTTAACTAACTGTTTGACCAAATATAGCTGGTTCATTTTCACACTGATAATTTTGTGCGGCCCCCGAAGGTTGGCAGAAATTTCCAAATGGCCCCCGGCAGTAAAAAGGTTCCCCACCCCTGTCTTAAGCCCTCACAGTGGTGACACCTAAAGCGCCCATTACCGGAAAAATGACAGCCAAAGCTTTCATACAGAAGTCACACCGAGGCGTTACACTGACATCCAGGGGTTCTAACCTCTCCCCTATTCAGTATTCTCCCATCACACTATTGCATCCAGCTTCAAGCACCTCCGAAGACTGGAAGTATACAAAGATTACTATGCATAAAATTACCTTAAAACCTCCAAGACCAGCATATCCAGATCAACCCACAAGGCCACTCACAAGTCACCATCTGAAGACCTGCTCTTCATAACTGTTTGGTAGACCTGGTGCTCATGTACCAAGCTGACAGTCATGAACCTCATGCCTGCTAACCACATGTGGCTCCTGAGCCACATGTTATAGGGTATCATTGTAATGGAGGCCCAAGCTGTGCAACATCAGGAGAACATATCCAGTCCTAACATGGTAAGGGAGAAGAAGTATGAAGGCAAAACAAGACTGTCATGTTGCCCCAACTGGCCTAGTGACCTGTCTGTGTCCCGGTGGGGTACAGCTTCTTTCCAGCCAGCTGGTGCCCTGTATTGTGTAGCTATTTAGAAGGGGCTTGTCCTGGATTTCAGTGGCACAGAACAAACAAAACATTGATTTTGCCAGCATCGAGAACCCCCCATACTTCCTTGACACTTGTCCATACTCTAACAACTCCCGACATATACTATAAAAAAAACCCACAACTAATAGAGATAAGTTGCTTTTCAGTTGGAGGAAGCTGATGGACAGGTCTGATCATACGATCCTCCATCCACCCCATTAACCCCTTCACGACCGGCCGATTTTTCGCTTTCCGTTTTTTTTTTTCGCCATTCTTTTTCTGAGAGACGTAACTTTTTTTTTTTTTCAGTCAATATGGTCATGTGAGGGCTCATTTTTTGCAGAACGAGCTGTACTTTTAAATGAAACCATCAGTTTTACCATATAGTGTACTAGAAAAAGGCAAAAAAATTCCAAATGCAGACAAATTGCAAAAAAAGTGCGATAGCACTATGGTTTTTGAGATATTTTATTCACTGTGTTCACTATATGGTAAAACTGATGTGTGGGTGTGATGCCTCAGGTCAGTGCGAGTTCGTAGACACCAAACATATAAAAGTAAACCTATACAAAAGAGTTTAAAAAAAAACAAAAAAAAAAAACAAATCGGAAGTTTGTCCGAAAAAAGTGGCGCACATTTTACGCCATATTCCATGACCCATAGCGTTCTCATTTTTCGGGATCTATGGCTCAATGATGACTTATTTTTTGCGTCTCGAGCTGACGTTTTTAACGGTACAATTTTTGCGCAGATGCTACGTTTTGATCGCCTCTTATTGTATTTTGCGCAAAAGTTGTGGCGACAAAAAAACATCGTTTTGGCGTTTGGAATTTTTTTGCCGCTACGCCGTATACTGATCAGATTAATTAATTTTATATTTTGATAGATCGGGCGTTTCTGAATGCGGCGATACCAAATGTGTGTATATTTTTTATTTTTTTAACCTTTTAATTTTCAATGCGGCGAATGGGGGTGATTTGAACTTTTAGGGTTTTTTTAAATTTTTTAAAACTTTTTTTTTTATTTTACTAGTCCCCCTAGGGGGCTATTGCGATCAGCAGTCCGATCGCTCTGCACTATCTGCTGATCACAGCTACAAGGCTGTAAACAGCAGATACGCTCTCTTTCTCTTTTGCTGTGCCGCTGGCACAGCGAAAGTGAAAGCAAGTCAGGTGTGGTACAGGAGTCATCATATGACCCTGTGCTACCATGACAACTATCGGAAGTCACGTGATCGCGTCACGTGACTTCTGGTATCGGGCGGTAAGTAAATATTTACCGCGATCACGCTTATAATGGCGCTGTCACATATTGACAGCGCCATATACGGGGTTAAACGGCACGAGCAGATAACGATTCTGCTCGTGCCTAGCAGGCACACATCTCAGCTGTGAAAATCAGCTGAGATGTGTGCCGATCGCAGCATGATGCTGCCGGCAGACCGCGGGCAGTAACATTATGACCGCAAGGACGTAATTTTACGGCCCGCGGTCGTTAAGGGGTTAAACATGTCCGGTCTAAAATTGGCCCAAAGACAATTGAAAAAAAAAACCCCATGTGATGGACAGCTATCATTTCACAGAAAAAAAACCCAAAACAAAACCAATCATAGTACATATTCTGTCCCATAACATGGCCACATCCCACCACACAAAACACAGGGCAGAGCAGTAATTCACATTATCAATAAATAAATCAGGATTATTCACAGCTTTATCATACAGATAGGATTTGCTCACCAAAATGCCGTACTGTCCTTCCTGGAACTCCCGCCCCTTCAACGCTGGACCACGAATGTCATTTAAACCCCGTGGAACCTTCACAACTTTAACGAGATCTGGGACTTTATTCATAAAGCGCAGTTTGGGTCTCTCCTTCATACTGATGCCTGAAAAGATGGAAATAAGTAAGTGTGTGAATGATTACATCTGGCATATACAGTGCGTCCACCCATATCTTGTCCACCGCCATTAACTTAAGCAAAGCGGCAGCTATAGGCATAGAAGTGGTGTCTAGGTATAGTAAAGTAGCCATGCGCTACATAGTGAAACCACCTATAGCGCCACCTGGTGGAAAACAATGGAGTTAGCATTTTTATCTCAAAAACGGAACGAGAGAGAGAGAAAAAAAAAGTGAATTACAAAGTTGTAGAGCATCATCAATTCAATACGAATCGACACCTTGCATACAGAAATGCTATGATATGAAACCTATGACCCCCCCCCCCCAAAACATTGAATGCTGGTCACGCATATGACGCTCATTTAACTTTGATGCTCAAAGTGGCCCCCGTCAGCTGCAATGCACATCTGGACTCTGGACAGCATACTGTATCTTGCTGCACGTTGTGCAATATGGTAGGTGACACGTTTGCCCAAGCATCTGTGATATGTCGTCGTAGGTCCTGCAATGTTAGTGGAGGGGTCGCATACACCTGCAGTTTGATGTGACCTCACAGAAAGAAGTCCAATGGGTCGGGTCAGGTCAGGTGAGAGTGGAGGCCACTCCACCCAGCCACCATACCCAGTGACTTGTAGGAAGGTCTCCTGAGGTATCGCTTCACGTCCTCAGCCTTGTGAGTTTTACACGTTCTAATCATAGCATTTCTGTATGCAAGGTATCGATTCATATTGAATTAATGATGCCCTACAACTTTGTAATTCACCTTTTTTCTCTCATTCTGTTTGAGATAAAAATGCTAATTCCGTTGTTTTCCACCAGGTGGCGCTATAGGTGGTTTCTTTGCGTAGCGCATGGCCAATTTACTATACCTAGACACCACTTCTATGCCTATAGCTGCCGCCGTTGTCAAGTTAATGGCGGTGGACAGGATATGGTTGGACGCACTGTATGTAGTTATGTGGATAGCGCCTCTACTCCAAATAAGGCCCCTAAGACTCACATGAGACCATGTTCTCAGAAGTGGAGCCTCAGGCTTTGCATATGTACTGCCAAACAATTAGCTGTGATAACTGCTGTATAACACAGCTGGCAGCCGCCATGTATTCAGTGGGCTCAGCTTCAGATGGTCTTAATAATACTATACTCACTGCTAAAATCTGGAGGAGGTTCATAGGAGCGCAGTCCAGCCGTAACAGCCTTATGTGGGCTCGACACGTGACCTGTAAAGGGAGAAGGTAATGACAGAGGATCACGAATAGCACAGCACAAATCATAAACGCTACAGATACTGTACAAATCACTAGCCAAGAATAGAAATGTATGATCGGTAACACGAAATAGAGGTCACATTAAAGGGATAGAGGCATCAAAACAAGTCACCGATGTCCTGTGTAACATCCCTGTATTACATAATACCCATACATATGGCTGCCACATTTAGGCCTTCTTCACACTGGTATTTCGAACCCGACACGGTCTACTGCGTCACACTGATATTAGCGCTTGTCGGATGAAGCCTCACAGTCAAAATGAAGAGGACCTACTACTAAATTACTAACTAAAAAACCAAAGACCTAAACCAAAGTATAAGATGGTATATATGCGATGAATAGAAGCCTGTTCACACTGAACATGGATGGGGCAGTGAAAGACCTGGGCCTGACTGTACAGACACCCACCATGAGAAGCTACATAAATGAAATATCCAGCTCAAGGAGCGGTGGCCACACTAGTATACGCATCCCGGCCTCAAAGAGGTGCACTGCCAATGTGGGAAGTGCAGAAGTCGGCTGTTCATAGGCTCCTCTGTGCACGTCAGCCGTCTCCTGCACTCCCGATCATGCGCGCTGTGGCCGGGACATGTACACCCAACTTCAGAGGCTCAATGTGAGTGAACGAAGCCGCGCGCACATACGCGATATTTGCAGGGAGCTGTCGAGGAGGCCGACTCTTGTAAATCATGTCATGACATCCACAGGGGCGTGATAAGATGCTAGATGGGCTGACTAGTCTGGGGAAACTAAAGCACTATTGACCAGTCAAAGGGTTCATTTACATATCATAAACGGACTTTAGAAATATTTTTTCTAATGCTCTGTTTAGGTGTACAATGTAATAAAGGGACTGTAAGGCAGGGAGTTTATGTAGGTAGGAAACTGCTGGTGGTTCCAGGGGCACGGGGGACCTGTCAGGTTTCCTTTAAAGAAGCGCTCCCATCGCTTAATATATTACAATCAGCATTTTATATACCACTGTGTACTCCCAATTGCTCATTTTGCCCTTCTGCCAGGTAATTATTTTCTCCATTAGCTCTATGGCATCACGTGATTAAAAACAGAATACCTTAATCCTTCCAAGCCCTTATGTAGAAACAGGAAGTCACTTTTCCCTGCATGGCTTTGGGTATCCTATGATGGGTATAAGCCTCCTGCAGAGGCTTACCCTGACATAGCGGAGCTGAGTTACTGCGCAGAGCACAGCGCGTGATGATTACTCTGCTGTGTACAGAACTGAGGGCTGACAGCAGCGGGGAGCAGAATCGGACTAACGTCAGGCTGCTCATCAGCACTTGCCTCATCTGGACCTCCGCTGCCCACATCTGCCCTATTACAAGCCTCGCATGTGGGCACCTTCTCTTATCATTGCTCGCACTGATTGGTGGGAAGGGAAATTGGCAGCGGCCTTCAAAAAATGGATCCCATCTCCTCCCAAACAGAGTTACATGTTGCAATTTGCCCATTTTGATGCTTTTATCACCATAAACCATTTAGGCCAGGCTGAAGCAAACTGAATGCGGGATGTCCTCTTCAGAGTGGAGCTGTGAGATCAGGGCCCAGTCATTCTACTGTAAATCACCAGTGACTTATACAAATCTGTAATAAGTGTCTCTGCCCACTCTGATGCCAGCTCTGATGCCCAGACCCATATGGGCCAGTCAGTGACCTGGATTTGATGGCAGGTATCCCTAACCTGCAGTGAGGACAGTGGGCTAAAGTCACTTACCCCTTTTGATAACACCCTTTGGGGCTCACTTTGAGGCCACGTTTATATTTCGGTGTACTGACCTCAGGGCTCTGCACTGTATTTTATGATAATGTCTGATTGTTATGAATCTTGTCAAGAAACAAAAAAGAACATTTTGCTGAAAAAGAAACCAATCTCAGCATCGAGGAAGCATCAGCATCCTGTGATCAGTGTCTGGCATGGAATAGGATTAGTCTTAGATTTGGGCTACACAGGCCCTTGTGAAAGAACCACCACGGTATTTAGGCCCAAACGTCGCATCAACAGGAACCCACGACCAAAGCTGACGTAGTCAGGGCAAGGAATGGTGCCCCCAACCAGCCTAGTGAACCTGAACCCGGTGCCCCATATCGTGTGCATGGGCAGACGTGATCGTCCGGTGACCCGTTACGCGTGGCTAAGCAGACGTGCCCGTCCGGTGCCCCCTCCCTTACGCGTGGCTGCGCAGACGTGCCCCCCCCCCCCCTCCCTTACGCGTGGCTGCGCAGACGTGCCCCCCTTCCCCTACGCGTGGCTGCGCAGACGTGCCCCCCCCCCCCCCCTCACGCGTGGCTGCGCAGGCGTGCCCCCCCCCTCACGTGTGGCTGCGCAGGCGTGCCCCCCCCTCCCTCCTCTCTTACGCATGGCTGCGCAGACGTGCCCCCCCCCCCTCCTCTCTTACGCATGGCTGCGCAGACGTGCCCCCCCCCCCCCCTCCGCGTGGCTGCACAGACGTGCCCGCCCGGTGGCCCTTATTGTACTTCCACACGGACGTGCCCGCCTGGCTTATCAGTGGCAGAGAAGGAGCTTGGCAGATCCCAGGACCCTCATACTTCCCTGTCACTTGCCCATATCGTGTGAGAAGTCACCACTCATACACATAGTCCTATCTGGCAACATCTAAAATCCAGCCCCAGAATCATTCATAGACTGTAATACTAGAATAGTCCCCATGTAGCAATGACAGGACACAACACAATACACGGTGCAGGTCCTCGTCACAGAAGACTTTATGTCAGAGCTCTGCCATACACTGCGAAAGTTTTATGTGTCTCTGAGAAAATGGCCGCCACAGGAGCTAATGCAGGGCTCTGGGGACACGCCACACAGCACAGCTCGGCCTCTAGTGACCGCCCAGCTGTACCGGAAAACGCGATGTCTCCGTGTACAAGGTTGAAAATGCACCGGGTGAAATGCATGTACCCGTGATACCCACCTGTCAACAGAAGGCGACGGAGCCCCGCCATCCGGCTCCAGAGAGACAAAGCCATGCTGGGTCAGTCAGTGAGCGGAGAGAGACCGGTGTCCAGGCTCATGAGCACAGCGCCATCTTCTCCAGGATGTGACGTCCCACTTCCATATACACAACACTGCCATCTATCGGTGAGCAGAATATCTGCAGTTATATCCAATGTAATGTGCACAACACTGCCATCTATCGGTGAGCAGAATATCTGCAGTTATATCCAATGTAATGTGCACAACACTGCCATCTATCTGTGAGCAGAATATCTGCAGTTATATCCAATGTAATCTGCACAACACTGCCATCTATCTGTAAGCAGAATATCTGCAGTTACATCCAATGTAATCTGCACAACACTGCCATCTATCTGTGAGCAGAATATCTGCAGTTATATCCAATGTAATCTGCACAACACTGCCATCTATCTGTGAGCAGAATATCTGCAGTTATGTCCAATGTAATGTGCACAACACTGCCATCTATCTGTGAGCAAAATATCTGCAGTTATATATAATGTAATGTGCACAACACTGCCATCTATCTGTGAGCAGAATATCTGCAGTTATATATAATGTAATCTGCACAACACTGCCATCTATCTGTGAGCAGAATATCTGCAGTTATATCCAATGTAATGTGCACAACACTGCCATCTATCTGTGAGCAGAATATCTGCAGTTATATCCAATGTAATCTGCACAACACTGCCATCTATCTGTGAGCAGAATATCTGCAGTTATTTCTAATGTAATCTGCACAACACTGCCATCTATCTGTGAGCAGAATATCTGCAGTTATATCCAATGTAATGTGCACAACACTGCCATCTATCTGTGAGCAGAATATCTGCAGTTATATATAATGTAATCTGCACAACACTGCCATCTATCTGTGAGCAGAATATCTGCAGTTATTTCTAATGTAATGTGCACAACACTGCCATCTATCTGTGAGCAGAATATCTGCAGTTATATATAATGTAATCTGCACAACACTGCCATCTATCTGTGAGCAGAATATCTGCAGTTATATCCAATGTAATCTGCACAACACTGCCATCTATCTGTGAGCAGAATATCTGCAGTTACATCCAATGTAATGTGCACAACACTGCCATCTATCTGTGAGCAGAATATCTGCAGTTATATCCAATGTAATCTGCACAACACTGCCATCTATCTGTGAGCAGAATATCTGCAGTTATATCCAATGTAATCTGCACAACACTGCCATCTATCTGTGAGCAGAATATCTGCAGTTATATATAATGTAATCTGCACAACACTGCCATCTATCTGTGAGCAGAATATCTGCAGTTATATCCAATGTAATGTGCACAACACTGCCATCTATCTGTAAGCAGAATATCTGCAGTTATATCCAATGTAATGTGCACAACACTGCCATCTATCTGTGAGCAGAATATCTGCAGTTATATATAATGTAATCTGCACAACACTGCCATCTATCTGTGAGCAGAATATCTGCAGTTATATCCAATGTAATCTGCACAACACTGCCATCTATCTGTGAGCAGAATATCTGCAGTTATATATAATGTAATCTGCACAACACTGCCATCTATCTGTGAGCAGAATATCTGCAGTTATATATAATGTAATCTGCACAACACTGCCATCTATCGGTGAGCAGAATATCTGCAGTTATATATAATGTAATCTGCACAACACTGCCATCTATCTGTGAGCAGAATATCTGCAGTTATTGCTAATGTAATCTGCACAACACTGCCATCTATCTGTGAGCAGAATATCTGCAGTTATATATAATGTAATCTGCACAACACTGCCATCTATCTGTGAGCAGAATATCTGCAGTTATATCCAATGTAATGTGCACAACACTGCCATCTATCTGTGAGCAGAATATCTGCAGTTATATCCAATGTAATGTGCACAACACTGCCATCTATCGGTGAGCAGAATATCTGCAGTTATATATAATGTAATCTGCACAACACTGCCATCTATCTGTGAGCAGAATATCTGCAGTTATATCCAATGTAATGTGCACAACACTGCCATCTATCTGTGAGCAGAATATCTGCAGTTATATCCAATGTAATGTGCACAACACTGCCATCTATCGGTGAGCAGAATATCTGCAGTTATATATAATGTAATCTGCACAACACTGCCATCTATCTGTGAGCAGAATATCTGCAGTTATTGCTAATGTAATCTGCACAACACTGCCATCTATCTGTGAGCAGAATATCTGCAGTTATATATAATGTAATGTGCACAACACTGCCATCTATCTGTGAGCAGAATATCTGCAGTTATTGCTAATGTAATCTGCACAACACTGCCATCTATCTGTGAGCAGAATATCTGCAGTTATATATAATGTAATGTGCACAACACTGCCATCTATCTGTGAGCAGAATATCTGCAGTTATTTCTAATGTAATCTGCGCAACACTGCCATCTATCTGTGAGCAGAATATCTGCAGTTATATCCAATGTAATCTGCACAACACTGCCATCTATCGGTGAGCAGAATATCTGCAGTTATATCCAATGTAATCTGCACAACACTGCCATCTATCTGTGAGCAGAATATCTGCAGTTATATATAATGTAATGTGCACAACACTGCCATCTATCTGTGAGCAGAATATCTGCAGTTATTTCTAATGTAATCTGCGCAACACTGCCATCTATCTGTGAGCAGAATATCTGCAGTTATTTCTAATGTAATCTGCGCAACACTGCCATCTATCTGTGAGCAGAATATCTGCAGTTATATCCAATGTAATCTGCACAACACTGCCATCTATCTGTGAGCAGAATATCTGCAGTTATATCCAATGTAATCTGCACAACAGTGCCATCTATCTGTGAGCAGAATATCTGCAGTTATATATAATGTAATCTGCACAACACTGCCATCTATCTGTGAGCAGAATATCTGCAGTTATATCCAATGTAATCTGCACAACAGTGCCATCTATCGGTGAGCAGAATATCTGCAGTTATATCCAATGTAATCTGCACAACACTGCCATCTATCTGTCAGCAGAATATCTGCAGTTATATCCAATGTAATCTGCACAACAGTGCCATCTATCGGTGAGCAGAATATCTGCAGTTATATATAATGTAATCTGCTCAACACCGCCATCTATGGGTGAGCAGAATATATGCAGTTATTTCTAATGTAATCTGCACAACACTGCCATCTATCTGTGAGCAGAATATCTGCAGTTATATATAATGTAATCTGCACAACACCGCCATCTATCGGTGAATAGAATATCTGCAGTTATATCCAATGTAATGTGCACAACACTGCCATCTATCTGTGAGCAGAATATCTGCAGTTATATCCAATGTAATCTGCACAACACTGCCATCTATCTGTGAGCAGAATATCTGCAGTTATATATAATGTAATGTGCACAACACTGCCATCTATCTGTGAGCAGAATATCTGCAGTTATATATAATGTAATGTGCACAACACTGCCATCTATCTGTGAGCAGAATATCTGCAGTTATATCCAATGTAATCTGCACAACACTGCCATCTATCTGTGAGCAGAATATCTGCAGTTATATATAATGTAATGTGCACAACACTGCCATCTATCTGTGAGCAGAATATCTGCAGTTATATATAATGTAATCTGCACAACACTGCCATCTATCTGTGAGCAGAATATCTGCAGTTATATCCAATGTAATCTGCACAACACTGCCATCTATCTGTGAGCAGAATATCTGCAGTTATATCCAATGTAATGTGCACAACACTGCCATCTATCTGTGAGCAGAATATCTGCAGTTATATCCAATGTAATGTGCACAACACTGCCATCTATCTGTGAGCAGAATATCTGCAGTTATATATAATGTAATCTGCACAACACTGCCATCTATCTGTGAGCAGAATATCTGCAGTTATTGCTAATGTAATCTGCACAACACTGCCATCTATCTGTGAGCAGAATATCTGCAGTTATACCCAATGTAATGTGCACAACACTGCCATCTATCTGTGAGCAGAATATCTGCAGTTATATATAATGTAATCTGCTCAACACCGCCATCTATGGGTGAGCAGAATATATGCAGTTATTTCTAATGTAATCTGCACAACACTGCCATCTATCTGTGAGCAGAATATCTGCAGTTATATCCAATGTAATCTGCGCAACACTGCCATCTATCTGTGAGCAGAATATCTGCAGTTATATCCAATGTAATCTGCACAACACTGCCATCTATCGGTGAGCAGAATATCTGCAGTTATATATAATGTAATCTGCGCAACACTGCCATCTATCGGTGAGCAGAATATCTGCAGTTATATCCAATGTAATCTGCACAACACTGCCATCTATCTGTGAGCAGAATATCTGCAGTTATATATAATGTAATCTGCGCAACACTGCCATCTATCTGTGAGCAGAATATCTGCAGTTATATCCAATGTAATCTGCACAACACTGCCATCTATCGGTGAGCAGAATATCTGCAGTTATATATAATGTAATCTGCGCAACACTGCCATCTATCTGTGAGCAGAATATCTGCAGTTATATCCAATGTAATCTGCACAACACTGCCATCTATCTGTGAGCAGAATATCTGCAGTTATATCCAATGTAATCTGCACAACACTGCCATCTATCTGTGAGCAGAATATCTGCAGTTATATATAATTAATCTGCACAACACTGCCATCTATCTGTGAGCAGAATATCTGCAGTTATTTCTAATGTAATCTGCACAACACTGCCATCTATCTATGAATAGAATATCTGCAGTTATAGTCAATGTAATGTGCACAACACTGCCATCTATCGGTGAGCAGAATATCTGCAGTTATATCTAATGTAATGTGCACAACACTGCCATCTATCTGTGAGCAGAATATCTGCAGTTATATCCAATGTAATCTGCACAACACTGCCATCTATCTGTGAGCAGAATATCTGCAGTTATATCCAATGTAATCTGCACAACACTGCCATCTATCGGTGAGCAGAATATCTGCAGTTATATATAATGTAATCTGCACAACACTGCCATCTATCGGTGAGCAGAATATCTGCAGTTATATTCAATGTAATGTGCACAACACTGCCATCTATCTGTGAGCAGAATATCTGCAGTTATATCTAATGTAATGTGCACAACACTGCCATCTATCTGTGAGCAGAATATCTGCAGTTATATCCAATGTAATGTGCACAACACTGCCATCTATCTGTGAGCAGAATATCTGCAGTTATATCCAATGTAATCTGCACAACACTGCCATCTATCTGTGAGCAGAATATCTGCAGTTATATCCAATGTAATCTGCACAACACTGCCATCTATCTGTGAATAGAATATCTGCAGTTATAGTCAATGTAATGTGCACAACACTGCCATCTATCTGTGAGCAGAATATCTGCAGTTATATCCAATGTAATCTGCACAACACTGCCATCTATCTGTGAGCAGAATATCTGCAGTTATATCCAATGTAATCTGCACAACACTGCCATCTATCTGTGAGCAGAATATCTGCAGTTATATCCAATGTAATCTGCACAACACTGCCATCTATCTGTGAGCAGAATATCTGCAGTTATATATAATGTAATCTGCACAACACTGCCATCTATCTGTGAGCAGAATATCTGCAGTTATTGCTAATGTAATCTGCACAACACTGCCATCTATCTGTGAGCAGAATATCTGCAGTTATTACTAAGTAATCTGCACAACACTGCCATCTATCGGTGAGCAGAATATCTACAGTTATATCAAATGTAATCTGCACAACACTGCCATCTATCTGTGAGCAGAATATCTGCAGTTATATCCAATGTAATCTGCACAACACTGCCATCTATCGGTGAGCAGAATATCTGCAGTTATATATAATGTAATCTGCACAACACTGCCATCTATCTGTGAGCAGAATATCTGCAGTTATTGCTAATGTAATCTGCACAACACTGCCATCTATCTGTGAGCAGAATATCTGCAGTTATATATAATGTAATCTGCACAACACTGCCATCTATCTGTGAGCAGAATATCTGCAGTTATATCCAATGTAATCTGCACAACACTGCCATCTATCAATGAGCAGAATATCTGCAGTTATATCCAATGTAATCTGCACAACACTGCCATCTATCTGTGAGCAGAATATCTGCAGTTATATATAATGTAATCTGCACAACACTGCCATCTATCGGTGAGCAGAATATCTGCAGTTATATATAATGTAATCTGCACAACACTGCCATCTATGGGTGAGCAGAATATATGCAGTTATATCCAATGTAATGTGCACAACACTGCCATCTATCGGTGAGCAGAATATCTGCAGTTAAATATAATGTAATGTGCACAACACTGCCATCTATCTGTGAGCAGAATATCTGCAGTTATTTCTAATGTAATCTGCGCAACACTGCCATCTATCTGTGAGCAGAATATCTGCAGTTATATCCAATGTAATCTGCACAACACTGCCATCTATCTGTGAGCAGAATATCTGCAGTTATATATAATGTAATCTGCACAACACTGCCATCTATCGGTGAGCAGAATATCTGCAGTTATATATAATGTAATCTGCACAACACTGCCATCTATGGGTGAGCAGAATATATGCAGTTATATCCAATGTAATGTGCACAACACTGCCATCTATCGGTGAGCAGAATATCTGCAGTTAAATATAATGTAATGTGCACAACACTGCCATCTATCGGTGAGCAGAATATCTGCAGTTATTTCTAATGTAATCTGCGCAACACTGCCATCTATCTGTGAGCAGAATATCTGCAGTTATATCCAATGTAATCTGCACAACACTGCCATCTATCTGTGAGCAGAATATCTGCAGTTATATTCAATGTAATGTGCACAACACTGCCATCTATCTGTGAGCAGAATATCTGCAGTTATATATAATGTAATGTGCACAACACTGCCATCTATCGGTGAGCAGAATATCTGCAGTTATATATAATGTAATCTGCACAACACTGCCATCTATCTGTGAGCAGAATATCTGCAGTTATATCCAATGTAATCTGCACAACACTGCCATCTATCTGTGAGCAGAATATCTGCAGTTATATATAATGTAATCTGCACAACACTGCCATCTATCTGTGAGCAGAATATCTGCAGTTATATCCAATGTAATCTGCACAACACTGCCATCTATCTGTGAGCAGAATATCTGCAGTTATATCCAATGTAATCTGCACAACACTGCCATCTATCGGTGAATAGAATATCTGCAGTTATATCCAATGTAATGTGCACAACACTGCCATCTATCTGTGAGCAGAATATCTGCAGTTATTTCTAATGTAATGTGCACAACACTGCCATCTATCTGTGAGCAGAATATCTGCAGTTATATCCAATGTAATCTGCACAACACTGCCATCTATCTGTGAGCAGAATATCTGCAGTTATATATAATGTAATGTGCACAACACTGCCATCTATCTGTGAGCAGAATATCTGCAGTTATTTCTAATGTAATCTGCGCAACACTGCCATCTATTGGTGAATAGAATATCTGCAGTTATATCCAATGTAATGTGCACAACACTGCCATCTATCTGTGAGCAGAATATCTGCAGTTATATCCAATGTAATCTGCACAACACTGCCATCTATCTGTGAGCAGAATATCTGCAGTTATATATAATGTAATCTGCACAACACTGCCATCTATCTGTGAGCAGAATATCTGCAGTTATTTCTAATGTAATGTGCACAACACTGCCATCTATCTGTGAGCAGAATATCTGCAGTTATATCCAATGTAATCTGCACAACACTGCCATCTATCTGTGAGCAGAATATCTGCAGTTATATATAATGTAATGTGCACAACACTGCCATCTATCTGTGAGCAGAATATCTGCAGTTATTTCTAATGTAATCTGCGCAACACTGCCATCTATTGGTGAATAGAATATCTGCAGTTATATCCAATGTAATGTGCACAACACTGCCATCTATCTGTGAGCAGAATATCTGCAGTTATATCCAATGTAATCTGCACAACACTGCCATCTATCTGTGAGCAGAATATCTGCAGTTATATATAATGTAATGTGCACAACACTGCCATCTATCTGTGAGCAGAATATCTGCAGTTATTTCTAATGTAATCTGCGCAACACTGCCATCTATCTGTGAGCAGAATATCTGCAGTTATATCCAATGTAATCTGCACAACACTGCCATCTATCTGTGAGCAGAATATCTGCAGTTATATATAATGTAATCTGCACAACACTGCCATCTATCGGTGAATAGAATATCTGCAGTTATATCCAATGTAATGTGCACAACACTGCCATCTATCTGTGAGCAGAATATCTGCAGTTATATCCAATGTAATCTGCACAACACTGCCATCTATCTGTGAGCAGAATATCTGCAGTTATTGCTAATGTAATCTGCACAACACTGCCATCTATCTGTGAGCAGAATATCTGCAGTTATTGCTAATGTAATCTGCACAACACTGCCATCTATCGGTGAGCAGAATATCTGCAGTTATATCCAATGTAATGTGCACAACACTGCCATCTATCGGTGAGCAGAATATCTGCAGTTATATTCAATGTAATGTGCACAACACTGCCATCTATCTGTGAGCAGAATATCTGCAGTTATATATAATGTAATCTGCACAACACTGCCATCTATCGGTGAGCAGAATATCTGCAGTTATATCCAATGTAATCTGCACAACACTGCCATCTATCTGTGAGCAGAATATCTGCAGTTATATCCAATGTAATCTGCACAACACTGCCATCTATCTGTGAGCAGAATATCTGCAGTTATATCCAATGTAATCTGCACAACACTGCCATCTATCGGTGAGCAGAATATATGCAGTTATTTCTAATGTAATCTGCACAACACTGCCATCTATCTGTGAATAGAATATCTGCAGTTATAGTCAATGTAATGTGCACAACACTGCCATCTATCTGTGAGCAGAATATCTGCAGTTATATCAAATGTAATCTGCACAACACTGCCATCTATCTGTGAGCAGAATATCTGCAGTTATATCAAATGTAATGTGCACAACACTGCCATCTATCTGTGAGCAGAATATCTGCAGTTATATCCAATGTAATGTGCACAACACTGCCATCTATCTGTGAGCAGAATATATGCAGTTATTTTTAATGTAATCTGCACAACACTGCCATCTATCTGTGAGCAGAATATCTGCAGTTATATATAATGTAATGTGCACAACACTGCCATCTATCTGTGAGCAGAATATCTGCAGTTATATCCAATGTAATGTGCACAACACTGCCATCTATCTGTGAGCAGAATATCTGCAGTTATATCCAATGTAATCTGCACAACACTGCCATCTATCGGTGAGCAGAATATCTGCAGTTATATATAATGTAATCTGCACAACACTGCCATCTATCTGTGAGCAGAATATCTGCAGTTATTGCTAATGTAATCTGCACAACACTGCCATCTATCTGTGAGCAGAATATCTGCAGTTATATATAATGTAATCTGCACAACACTGCCATCTATCTGTGAGCAGAATATCTGCAGTTATATCCAATGTAATCTGCACAACACTGCCATCTATCAATGAGCAGAATATCTGCAGTTATATCCAATGTAATCTGCACAACACTGCCATCTATCTGTGAGCAGAATATCTGCAGTTATATATAATGTAATCTGCACAACACTGCCATCTATCGGTGAGCAGAATATCTGCAGTTATATATAATGTAATCTGCACAACACTGCCATCTATGGGTGAGCAGAATATATGCAGTTATATCCAATGTAATGTGCACAACACTGCCATCTATCGGTGAGCAGAATATCTGCAGTTAAATATAATGTAATGTGCACAACACTGCCATCTATCTGTGAGCAGAATATCTGCAGTTATTTCTAATGTAATCTGCGCAACACTGCCATCTATCTGTGAGCAGAATATCTGCAGTTATATCCAATGTAATCTGCACAACACTGCCATCTATCTGTGAGCAGAATATCTGCAGTTATATATAATGTAATCTGCACAACACTGCCATCTATCGGTGAGCAGAATATCTGCAGTTATATATAATGTAATCTGCACAACACTGCCATCTATCTGTGAGCAGAATATCTGCAGTTATATCCAATGTAATCTGCACAACACTGCCATCTATCTGTGAGCAGAATATCTGCAGTTATATATAATGTAATCTGCACAACACTGCCATCTATCGGTGAGCAGAATATCTGCAGTTATATATAATGTAATCTGCACAACACTGCCATCTATGGGTGAGCAGAATATATGCAGTTATATCCAATGTAATGTGCACAACACTGCCATCTATCGGTGAGCAGAATATCTGCAGTTAAATATAATGTAATGTGCACAACACTGCCATCTATCTGTGAGCAGAATATCTGCAGTTATTTCTAATGTAATCTGCGCAACACTGCCATCTATCTGTGAGCAGAATATCTGCAGTTATATCCAATGTAATCTGCACAACACTGCCATCTATCTGTGAGCAGAATATCTGCAGTTATATTCAATGTAATGTGCACAACACTGCCATCTATCTGTGAGCAGAATATCTGCAGTTATATCTAATGTAATGTGCACAACACTGCCATCTATCTGTGAGCAGAATATCTGCAGTTATTTCTAATGTAATCTGCGCAACACTGCCATCTATCTGTGAGCAGAATATCTGCAGTTATATCCAATGTAATCTGCACAACACTGCCATCTATCTGTGAGCAGAATATCTGCAGTTATATTCAATGTAATGTGCACAACACTGCCATCTATCTGTGAGCAGAATATCTGCAGTTATATCTAATGTAATGTGCACAACACTGCCATCTATCTGTGAGCAGAATATCTGCAGTTATATATAATGTAATGTGCACAACACTGCCATCTATCGGTGAGCAGAATATCTGCAGTTATATATAATGTAATCTGCACAACACTGCCATCTATCTGTGAGCAGAATATCTGCAGTTATATCCAATGTAATCTGCACAACACTGCCATCTATCTGTGAGCAGAATATCTGCAGTTATATATAATGTAATCTGCACAACACTGCCATCTATCTGTGAGCAGAATATCTGCAGTTATATCCAATGTAATCTGCACAACACTGCCATCTATCTGTGAGCAGAATATCTGCAGTTATATCCAATGTAATCTGCACAACACTGCCATCTATCGGTGAATAGAATATCTGCAGTTATATCCAATGTAATGTGCACAACACTGCCATCTATCTGTGAGCAGAATATCTGCAGTTATTTCTAATGTAATGTGCACAACACTGCCATCTATCTGTGAGCAGAATATCTGCAGTTATATCCAATGTAATCTGCACAACACTGCCATCTATCTGTGAGCAGAATATCTGCAGTTATATATAATGTAATGTGCACAACACTGCCATCTATCTGTGAGCAGAATATCTGCAGTTATTTCTAATGTAATCTGCGCAACACTGCCATCTATTGGTGAATAGAATATCTGCAGTTATATCCAATGTAATGTGCACAACACTGCCATCTATCTGTGAGCAGAATATCTGCAGTTATATCCAATGTAATCTGCACAACACTGCCATCTATCTGTGAGCAGAATATCTGCAGTTATATATAATGTAATCTGCACAACACTGCCATCTATCTGTGAGCAGAATATCTGCAGTTATTTCTAATGTAATGTGCACAACACTGCCATCTATCTGTGAGCAGAATATCTGCAGTTATATCCAATGTAATCTGCACAACACTGCCATCTATCTGTGAGCAGAATATCTGCAGTTATATATAATGTAATGTGCACAACACTGCCATCTATCTGTGAGCAGAATATCTGCAGTTATTTCTAATGTAATCTGCGCAACACTGCCATCTATTGGTGAATAGAATATCTGCAGTTATATCCAATGTAATGTGCACAACACTGCCATCTATCTGTGAGCAGAATATCTGCAGTTATATCCAATGTAATCTGCACAACACTGCCATCTATCTGTGAGCAGAATATCTGCAGTTATATATAATGTAATGTGCACAACACTGCCATCTATCTGTGAGCAGAATATCTGCAGTTATTTCTAATGTAATCTGCGCAACACTGCCATCTATCTGTGAGCAGAATATCTGCAGTTATATCCAATGTAATCTGCACAACACTGCCATCTATCTGTGAGCAGAATATCTGCAGTTATATATAATGTAATCTGCACAACACTGCCATCTATCGGTGAATAGAATATCTGCAGTTATATCCAATGTAATGTGCACAACACTGCCATCTATCTGTGAGCAGAATATCTGCAGTTATATCCAATGTAATCTGCACAACACTGCCATCTATCTGTGAGCAGAATATCTGCAGTTATTGCTAATGTAATCTGCACAACACTGCCATCTATCTGTGAGCAGAATATCTGCAGTTATTGCTAATGTAATCTGCACAACACTGCCATCTATCGGTGAGCAGAATATCTGCAGTTATATCCAATGTAATGTGCACAACACTGCCATCTATCGGTGAGCAGAATATCTGCAGTTATATTCAATGTAATGTGCACAACACTGCCATCTATCTGTGAGCAGAATATCTGCAGTTATATATAATGTAATCTGCACAACACTGCCATCTATCGGTGAGCAGAATATCTGCAGTTATATTCAATGTAATGTGCACAACACTGCCATCTATCTGTGAGCAGAATATCTGCAGTTATATATAATGTAATCTGCACAACACTGCCATCTATCTGTGAGCAGAATATCTGCAGTTATATCCAATGTAATCTGCACAACACTGCCATCTATCTGTGAGCAGAATATCTGCAGTTATATCCAATGTAATCTGCACAACACTGCCATCTATCTGTGAGCAGAATATCTGCAGTTATATCCAATGTAATCTGCACAACACTGCCATCTATCGGTGAGCAGAATATATGCAGTTATTTCTAATGTAATCTGCACAACACTGCCATCTATCTGTGAATAGAATATCTGCAGTTATAGTCAATGTAATGTGCACAACACTGCCATCTATCTGTGAGCAGAATATCTGCAGTTATATCAAATGTAATCTGCACAACACTGCCATCTATCTGTGAGCAGAATATCTGCAGTTATATCAAATGTAATGTGCACAACACTGCCATCTATCTGTGAGCAGAATATCTGCAGTTATATCCAATGTAATGTGCACAACACTGCCATCTATCTGTGAGCAGAATATATGCAGTTATTTTTAATGTAATCTGCACAACACTGCCATCTATCTGTGAGCAGAATATCTGCAGTTATATATAATGTAATGTGCACAACACTGCCATCTATCTGTGAGCAGAATATCTGCAGTTATATATAATGTAATCTGCACAACACTGCCATCTATCTGTGAGCAGAATATCTGCAGTTATATCCAATGTAATGTGCACAACACTGCCATCTATCTGTGAGCAGAATATCTGCAGTTATATATAATGTAATCTGCACAACACTGCCATCTATCGGTGAGCAGAATATCTGCAGTTATATCCAATGTAATCTGCACAACACTGCCATCTATCTGTGAGCAGAATATCTGCAGTTATATCCATTGTAATCTGCACAACACTGCCATCTATCTGTGAGCAGAATATCTGCAGTTATATCCAATGTAATCTGCACAACACTGCCATCTATCGGTGAGCAGAATATCTGCAGTTATAGCCAATGTAATCTGCACAACACTGCCATCTATCTGTGAGCAGAATATCTGCAGTTATATATAATGTAATGTGCACAACACTGCCATCTATCTGTGAGCAGAATATCTGCAGTTATATATAATGTAATCTGCACAACACTGCCATCTATCTGTGAGCAGAATATCTGCAGTTATATCCAATGTAATGTGCACAACACTGCCATCTATCTGTGAGCAGAATATCTGCAGTTATATATAATGTAATCTGCACAACACTGCCATCTATCGGTGAGCAGAATATCTGCAGTTATATCCAATGTAATCTGCACAACACTGCCATCTATCTGTGAGCAGAATATCTGCAGTTATATCCATTGTAATCTGCACAACACTGCCATCTATCGGTGAGCAGAATATCTGCAGTTATATCCAATGTAATCTGCACAACACTGCCATCTATCTGTGAGCAGAATATCTGCAGTTATATCCATTGTAATCTGCACAACACTGCCATCTATCTGTGAGCAGAATATCTGCAGTTATATCCAATGTAATCTGCACAACACTGCCATCTATCGGTGAGCAGAATATCTGCAGTTATAGCCAATGTAATCTGCACAACACTGCCATCTATCTGTGAGCAGAATATCTGCAGTTATATCCAATGTAATCTGCACAACACTGCCATCTATCGGTGAGCAGAATATCTGCAGTTATATCCAATGTAATCTGCACAACACTGCCATCTATCTGTGAGCAGAATATATGCAGTTATTTCTAATGTAATCTGCACAACACTGCCATCTATCTGTGAGCAGAATATCTGCAGTTATATATAATGTAATGTGCACAACACTGCCATCTATCTGTGAGCAGAATATCTGCAGTTATATATAATGTAATCTGCACAACACTGCCATCTATCTGTGAGCAGAATATCTGCAGTTATATCCAATGTAATGTGCACAACACTGCCATCTATCTGTGAGCAGAATATCTGCAGTTATATATAATGTAATGTGCACAACACTGCCATCTATCGGTGAGCAGAATATCTGCAGTTATATCCAATGTAATCTGCACAACACTGCCATCTATCTGTGAGCAGAATATCTGCAGTTATATCCATTGTAATCTGCACAACACTGCCATCTATCTGTGAGCAGAATATCTGCAGTTATATCCAATGTAATCTGCACAACACTGCCATCTATCGGTGAGCAGAATATCTGCAGTTATATCCAATGTAATCTGCACAACACTGCCATCTATCTGTGAGCAGAATATCTGCAGTTATATCCAATGTAATCTGCACAACACTGCCATCTATCTGTGAGCAGAATATCTGCAGTTATATATAATGTAATCTGCTCAACACCGCCATCTATGGGTGAGCAGAATATATGCAGTTATTTCTAATGTAATCTGCACAACACTGCCATCTATCTGTGAGCAGAATATCTGCAGTTATATATAATGTAATCTGCACAACACTGCCATCTATCGGTGAGCAGAATATCTGCAGTTATATCCAATGTAATCTGCACAACACTGCCATCTATCTGTCAGCAGAATATCTGCAGTTATATCCAATGTAATCTGCACAACACTGCCATCTATCTGTGAGCAGAATATCTGCAGTTATATATAATGTAATCTGCACAACACTGCCATCTATCTGTGAGCAGAATATCTGCAGTTATATCCAATGTAATGTGCACAACACTGCCATCTATCGGTGAATAGAATATCTGCAGTTATATCCAATGTAATCTGCACAACACTGCCATCTATCTGTGAATAGAATATCTGCAGTTATAGTCAATGTAATGTGCACAACACTGCCATCTATCTATGAGCAGAATATCTGCAGTTATATCCAATGTAATCTGCACAACACTGCCATCTATCTGTGAATAGAATATCTGCAGTTATAGTCAATGTAATGTGCACAACACTGCCATCTATCTATGAGCAGAATATCTGCAGTTATATCCAATGTAATCTGCACAACACTGCCATCTATCTGTGAGCAGAATATCTGCAGTTATATATAATGTAATCTGCTCAACACCGCCATCTATGGGTGAGCAGAATATATGCAGTTATTTCTAATGTAATCTGCACAACACTGCCATCTATCTGTGAGCAGAATATCTGCAGTTATATCCAATGTAATCTGCACAACACTGCCATCTATCGGTGAGCAGAATATCTGCAGTTATATCCAATGTAATCTGCACAACACTGCCATCTATCTGTCAGCAGAATATCTGCAGTTATATCCAATGTAATCTGCACAACACTGCCATCTATCTGTGAGCAGAATATCTGCAGTTATATATAATGTAATGTGCACAACACTGCCATCTATCTGTGAGCAGAATATCTGCAGTTATATCCAATGTAATGTGCACAACACTGCCATCTATCGGTGAGCAGAATATCTGAAGTTATAGCTAATGTAATCTGCACAACACTGCCATCTATCGGTGAGCAGGATATCTGCAGTTATTACTAATGTAATCTGCACAACACTGCCATCTATCGGTGAGCAGAATATCTGCAGTTATATCAAATGTAATCTGCACAACACTGCCATCTATCTGTGAGCAGAATATCTGCAGTTATATATAATGTAATCTGCACAACACTGCCATCTATCTGTGAGCAGAATATCTGCAGTTATATCCAATGTAATCTGCACAACACTGCCATCTATCTGTGAGCAGAATATCTGCAGTTATATCCAATGTAATCTGCGCAACACTGCCATCTATCTGTGAGCAGAATATCTGCAGTTATTGCTAATGTAATCTGCACAACACTGCCATCTATCTGTGAGCAGAATATCTGCAGTTATATATAATGTAATCTGCTCAACACCGCCATCTATGGGTGAGCAGAATATATGCAGTTATTTCTAATGTAATCTGCACAACACTGCCATCTATCTGTGAGCAGAATATCTGCAGTTATATCCAATGTAATCTGCACAACACTGCCATCTATCGGTGAGCAGAATATCTGCAGTTATATCCAATGTAATCTGCACAACACTGCCATCTATCTGTCAGCAGAATATCTGCAGTTATATCCAATGTAATCTGCACAACACTGCCATCTATCTGTGAGCAGAATATCTGCAGTTATATATAATGTAATGTGCACAACACTGCCATCTATCGGTGAATAGAATATCTGCAGTTATATCCAATGTAATGTGCACAACACTGCCATCTATCGGTGAGCAGAATATCTGAAGTTATAGCTAATGTAATCTGCACAACACTGCCATCTATCGGTGAGCAGAATATCTGCAGTTATATCAAATGTAATCTGCACAACACTGCCATCTATCTGTGAGCAGAATATCTGCAGTTATATATAATGTAATCTGCACAACACTGCCATCTATCTGTGAGCAGAATATCTGCAGTTATATCCAATGTAATCTGCACAACACTGCCATCTATCTGTGAGCAGAATATCTGCAGTTATTGCTAATGTAATCTGCACAACACTGCCATCTATCTGTGAGCAGAATATCTGCAGTTATATATAATGTAATCTGCTCAACACTGCCATCTATCTGTGAGCAGAATATCTGCAGTTATTGCTAATGTAATCTGCACAACACTGCCATCTATCTGTGAGCAGAATATCTGCAGTTATATATAATGTAATCTGCTCAACACCGCCATCTATGGGTGAGCAGAATATATGCAGTTATTTCTAATGTAATCTGCACAACACTGCCATCTATCTGTGAGCAGAATATCTGCAGTTATATCCAATGTAATCTGCACAACACTGCCATCTATCGGTGAGCAGAATATCTGCAGTTATATCCAATGTAATCTGCACAACACTGCCATCTATCTGTGAGCAGAATATCTGCAGTTATATATAATGTAATGTGCACAACACTGCCATCTATCGGTGAATAGAATATCTGCAGTTATATCCAATGTAATGTGCACAACACTGCCATCTATCGGTGAGCAGAATATCTGAAGTTATAGCTAATGTAATCTGCACAACACTGCCATCTATCGGTGAGCAGAATATCTGCAGTTATATCAAATGTAATCTGCACAACACTGCCATCTATCTGTGAGCAGAATATCTGCAGTTATATATAATGTAATCTGCACAACACTGCCATCTATCTGTGAGCAGAATATCTGCAGTTATATCCAATGTAATCTGCACAACACTGCCATCTATCTGTGAGCAGAATATCTGCAGTTATATCAAATGTAATCTGCGCAACACTGCCATCTATCTGTGAGCAGAATATCTGCAGTTATATCCAATGTAATCTGCACAACACTGCCATCTATCTGTGAGCAGAATATCTGCAGTTATATCCAATGTAATGTGCACAACACTGCCATCTATCTGTGAGCAGAATATCTGCAGTTATTGCTAATGTAATCTGCACAACACTGCCATCTATCGGTGAGCAGAATATCTGCAGTTATATTCAATGTAATGTGCACAACACTGCCATCTATCTGTGAGCAGAATATCTGCAGTTATATCCAATGTAATCTGCACAACACTGCCATCTATCTGTGAGCAGAATATCTGCAGTTATATCCAATGTAATGTGCACAACACTGCCATCTATCTGTGAGCAGAATATCTGCAGTTATATCCAATGTAATGTGCACAACACTGCCATCTATCTGTGAGCAGAATATCTGCAGTTATTGCTAATGTAATCTGCACAACACTGCCATCTATCTGTGAGCAGAATATCTGCAGTTATATTCAATGTAATGTGCACAACACTGCCATCTATCTGTGAGCAGAATATCTGCAGTTATATCTAATGTAATGTGCACAACACTGCCATCTATCTGTGAGCAGAATATCTGCAGTTATTGCTAATGTAATCTGCACAACACTGCCATCTATCTGTGAGCAGAATATCTGCAGTTATTGCTAATGTAATCTGCACAACACTGCCATCTATCTGTGAGCAGAATATCTGCAGTTATATATAATGTAATCTGCACAACACCGCCATCTATCTGTCAGCAGAATATCTGCAGTTATATCCAATGTAATCTGCACAACACTGCCATCTATCTGTGAGCAGAATATCTGCAGTTATATATAATGTAATCTGCTCAACACCGCCATCTATGGGTGAGCAGAATATATGCAGTTATTTCTAATGTAATCTGCACAACACTGCCATCTATCTGTGAGCAGAATATCTGCAGTTATATCCAATGTAATCTGCACAACACTGCCATCTATCTGTGAGCAGAATATCTGCAGTTATATATAATGTAATCTGCACAACACTGCCATCTATCTGTGAGCAGAATATCTGCAGTTATATCCAATGTAATGTGCACAACACTGCCATCTATCGGTGAGCAGAATATCTGCAGTTACATCCAATGTAATCTGCACAACACTGCCATCTATCTGTGAGCAGAATATCTGCAGTTATATTCAATGTAATGTGCACAACACTGCCATCTATCTGTGAGCAGAATATCTGCAGTTATATATAATGTAATGTGCACAACACTGCCATCTATCGGTGAATAGAATATCTGCAGTTATATCCAATGTAATGTGCACAACACTGCCATCTATCGGTGAGCAGAATATCTGAAGTTATAGCTAATGTAATCTGCACAACACTGCCATCTATCTGTGAGCAGAATATCTGCAGTTATTGCTAATGTAATCTGCACAACACTGCCATCTATCTGTGAGCAGAATATCTGCAGTTATTGCTAATGTAATCTGCACAACACTGCCATCTATCGGTGAGCAGAATATCTGCAGTTATATCAAATGTAATCTGCACAACACTGCCATCTATCTGTGAGCAGAATATCTGCAGTTATATATAATGTAATCTGCACAACACTGCCATCTATCTGTGAGCAGAATATCTGCAGTTATATCCAATGTAATCTGCACAACACTGCCATCTATCTGTGAGCAGAATATCTGCAGTTATATATAATGTAATGTGAACAACACTGCCATCTATCTGTGAGCAGAATATCTGCAGTTATATCCAATGTAATGTGCACAACACTGCCATCTATCTGTGAGCAGAATATCTGCAGTTATATCCAATGTAATCTGCACAACACTGCCATCTATCTGTGAGCAGAATATCTGCAGTTATATCCAATGTAATGTGCACAACACTGCCATCTATCTGTGAGCAGAATATCTGCAGTTATATCCAATGTAATGTGCACAACACTGCCATCTATCTGTGAGCAGAATATCTGCAGTTATTGCTAATGTAATCTGCACAACACTGCCATCTATCTGTGAGCAGAATATCTGCAGTTATATTCAATGTAATGTGCACAACACTGCCATCTATCTGTGAGCAGAATATCTGCAGTTATATCTAATGTAATGTGCACAACACTGCCATCTATCTGTGAGCAGAATATCTGCAGTTATTGCTAATGTAATCTGCACAACACTGCCATCTATCTGTGAGCAGAATATCTGCAGTTATTGCTAATGTAATCTGCACAACACTGCCATCTATCTGTGAGCAGAATATCTGCAGTTATATATAATGTAATCTGCACAACACCGCCATCTATCTGTCAGCAGAATATCTGCAGTTATATCCAATGTAATCTGCACAACACTGCCATCTATCTGTGAGCAGAATATCTGCAGTTATATATAATGTAATCTGCTCAACACCGCCATCTATGGGTGAGCAGAATATATGCAGTTATTTCTAATGTAATCTGCACAACACTGCCATCTATCTGTGAGCAGAATATCTGCAGTTATATCCAATGTAATCTGCACAACACTGCCATCTATCGGTGAGCAGAATATCTGCAGTTATATATAATGTAATCTGCACAACACTGCCATCTATCTGTGAGCAGAATATCTGCAGTTATATCCAATGTAATGTGCACAACACTGCCATCTATCGGTGAGCAGAATATCTGCAGTTACATCCAATGTAATCTGCACAACACTGCCATCTATCTGTCAGCAGAATATCTGCAGTTATATCCAATGTAATCTGCACAACACTGCCATCTATCTGTGAGCAGAATATCTGCAGTTATATATAATGTAATGTGCACAACACTGCCATCTATCGGTGAATAGAATATCTGCAGTTATATCCAATGTAATGTGCACAACACTGCCATCTATCGGTGAGCAGAATATCTGAAGTTATAGCTAATGTAATCTGCACAACACTGCCATCTATCTGTGAGCAGAATATCTGCAGTTATTGCTAATGTAATCTGCACAACACTGCCATCTATCTGTGAGCAGAATATCTGCAGTTATTGCTAATGTAATCTGCACAACACTGCCATCTATCGGTGAGCAGAATATCTGCAGTTATATCAAATGTAATCTGCACAACACTGCCATCTATCTATGAGCAGAATATCTGCAGTTATATATAATGTAATCTGCACAACACTGCCATCTATCTGTGAGCAGAATATCTGCAGTTATATCCAATGTAATCTGCACAACACTGCCATCTATCTGTGAGCAGAATATCTGCAGTTATATATAATGTAATGTGAACAACACTGCCATCTATCTGTGAGCAGAATATCTGCAGTTATATCCAATGTAATGTGCACAACACTGCCATCTATCTGTGAGCAGAATATCTGCAGTTATTGCTAATGTAATCTGCACAACACTGCCATCTATCTGTGAGCAGAATATCTGCAGTTATATTCAATGTAATGTGCACAACACTGCCATCTATCTGTGAGCAGAATATCTGCAGTTATATCTAATGTAATGTGCACAACACTGCCATCTATCTGTGAGCAGAATATCTGCAGTTATATCTAATGTAATGTGCACAACACTGCCATCTATCTGTGAGCAGAATATCTGCAGTTATTGCTAATGTAATCTGCACAACACTGCCATCTATCTGTGAGCAGAATATCTGCAGTTATATCCAATGTAATCTGCACAACACTGCCATCTATCTATGAGCAGAATATCTGCAGTTATATATAATGTAATCTGCACAACACTGCCATCTATCGGTGAGCAGAATATCTGCAGTTATATCCAATGTAATCTGCACAACACTGCCATCTATCTGTGAGCAGAATATCTGCAGTTATATATAATGTAATGTGAACAACACTGCCATCTATCTGTGAGCAGAATATCTGCAGTTATATATAATGTAATCTGCACAACACTGCCATCTATCTGTGAGCAGAATATCTGCAGTTATATATAATGTAATCTGCACAACACTGCCATCTATCTGTGAGCAGAATATCTGCAGTTATATCCAATGTAATCTGCACAACACTGCCATCTATCGGTGAGCAGAATATCTGCAGTTATATCCAATGTAATGTGCACAACACTGCCATCTATCTGTGAGCAGAATATCTGCAGTTATATCCAATGTAATCTGCACAACACTGCCATCTATCTGTGAGCAGAATATCTGCAGTTATAGCCAATGTAATGTGCACAACACTGCCATCTATCTGTGAGCAGAATATCTGCAGTTATATATAATGTAATCTGCTCAACACCGCCATCTATGGGTGAGCAGAATATATGCAGTTATTTCTAATGTAATCTGCACAACACTGCCATCTATCTGTGAGCAGAATATCTGCAGTTATATCCAATGTAATCTGCACAACACTGCCATCTATCGGTGAGCAGAATATCTGCAGTTATATATAATGTAATCTGCACAACACTGCCATCTATCTGTGAGCAGAATATCTGCAGTTATATCCAATGTAATGTGCACAACACTGCCATCTATCGGTGAGCAGAATATCTGCAGTTACATCCAATGTAATCTGCACAACACTGCCATCTATCTGTCAGCAGAATATCTGCAGTTATATCCAATGTAATCTGCACAACACTGCCATCTATCTGTGAGCAGAATATCTGCAGTTATATATAATGTAATGTGCACAACACTGCCATCTATCGGTGAATAGAATATCTGCAGTTATATCCAATGTAATGTGCACAACACTGCCATCTATCGGTGAGCAGAATATCTGAAGTTATAGCTAATGTAATCTGCACAACACTGCCATCTATCTGTGAGCAGAATATCTGCAGTTATTGCTAATGTAATCTGCACAACACTGCCATCTATCGGTGAGCAGAATATCTGCAGTTATATCAAATGTAATCTGCACAACACTGCCATCTATCTGTGAGCAGAATATCTGCAGTTATATATAATGTAATCTGCACAACACTGCCATCTATCTGTGAGCAGAATATCTGCAGTTATATCCAATGTAATCTGCACAACACTGCCATCTATCTGTGAGCAGAATATCTGCAGTTATATCCAATGTAATCTGCACAACACTGCCATCTATCTGTGAGCAGAATATCTGCAGTTATATATAATGTAATGTGAACAACACTGCCATCTATCTGTGAGCAGAATATCTGCAGTTATATCCAATGTAATGTGCACAACACTGCCATCTATCTGTGAGCAGAATATCTGCAGTTATTGCTAATGTAATCTGCACAACACTGCCATCTATCTGTGAGCAGAATATCTGCAGTTATATTCAATGTAATGTGCACAACACTGCCATCTATCTGTGAGCAGAATATCTGCAGTTATATCTAATGTAATGTGCACAACACTGCCATCTATCTGTGAGCAGAATATCTGCAGTTATATCTAATGTAATGTGCACAACACTGCCATCTATCTGTGAGCAGAATATCTGCAGTTATTGCTAATGTAATCTGCACAACACTGCCATCTATCTGTGAGCAGAATATCTGCAGTTATATCCAATGTAATCTGCACAACACTGCCATCTATCTATGAGCAGAATATCTGCAGTTATATATAATGTAATCTGCACAACACTGCCATCTATCTGTGAGCAGAATATCTGCAGTTATATCCAATGTAATCTGCACAACACTGCCATCTATCTGTGAGCAGAATATCTGCAGTTATATCCAATGTAATGTGCACAACACTGCCATCTATCTGTGAGCAGAATATCTGCAGTTATATATAATGTAATCTGCACAACACTGCCATCTATCTGTGAGCAGAATATCTGCAGTTATATCCAATGTAATCTGCACAACACTGCCATCTATCTGTGAGCAGAATATCTGCAGTTATAGCCAATGTAATGTGCACAACACTGCCATCTATCTGTGAGCAGAATATCTGCAGTTATATCCAATGTAATCTGCACAACACTGCCATCTATCGGTGAGCAGAATATCTGCAATTATATCCAATGTAATCTGCACAACACTGCCATCTATCGGTGAGCAGAATATCTGCAGTTATATCCAATGTAATCTGCACAACACTGCCATCTATCGGTGAGCAGAATATCTGCAGTTATATATAATGTAATCTGTACAACACTGCCATCTATCTGTGAGCAGAATATCTGCTGTTATATCCAATGTAATCTGCACAACACTGCCATCTATCTGTGAGCAGAATATCTGCAGTTATATTCAATGTAATGTGCACAACACTGCCATCTATCTGTGAGCAGAATATCTGCAGTTATATATAATGTAATGTGCACAACACTGCCATCTATCTGTGAGCAGAATATCTGCAGTTATTGCTAATGTAATCTGCACAACACTGCCATCTATCGGTGAGCAGAATATCTGCAGTTATATCAAATGTAATCTGCACAACACTGCCATCTATCTGTGAGCAGAATATCTGCAGTTATATATAATGTAATCTGCACAACACTGCCATCTATCTGTGAGCAGAATATCTGCAGTTATATCCAATGTAATCTGCACAACACTGCCATCTATCTGTGAGCAGAATATCTGCAGTTATATATAATGTAATGTGAACAACACTGCCATCTATCTGTGAGCAGAATATCTGCAGTTATATCCAATGTAATGTGCACAACACTGCCATCTATCTGTGAGCAGAATATCTGCAGTTATTGCTAATGTAATCTGCACAACACTGCCATCTATCTGTGAGCAGAATATCTGCAGTTATATTCAATGTAATGTGCCCAACACTGCCATCTATCTGTGAGCAGAATATCTGCAGTTATATCTAATGTAATGTGCACAACACTGCCATCTATCTGTGAGCAGAATATCTGCAGTTATATCTAATGTAATGTGCACAACACTGCCATCTATCTGTGAGCAGAATATCTGCAGTTATATCCAATGTAATCTGCACAACACTGCCATCTATCTGTGAGCAGAATATCTGCAGTTATTGCTAATGTAATCTGCACAACACTGCCATCTATCTGTGAGCAGAATATCTGCAGTTATTGCTAATGTAATCTGCACAACACTGCCATCTATCTATGAGCAGAATATCTGCAGTTATATATAATGTAATCTGCACAACACTGCCATCTATCGGTGAGCAGAATATCTGCAGTTATATCCAATGTAATCTGCACAACACTGCCATCTATCTGTGAGCAGAATATCTGCAGTTATATCCAATGTAATGTGCACAACACTGCCATCTATCTGTGAGCAGAATATCTGCAGTTATATCCAATGTAATCTGCACAACACTGCCATCTATCTGTGAGCAGAATATCTGCAGTTATATCCAATGTAATGTGCACAACACTGCCATCTATCGGTGAGCAGAATATCTGCAGTTATATCCAATGTAATGTGCACAACACTGCCATCTATCTGTGAGCAGAATATCTGCAGTTATATATAATGTAATGTGCACAACACTGCCATCTATCTGTGAGCAGAATATCTGTAGTTATATATAATGTAATCTGCACAACACTGCCATCTATTGGTGAATAGAATATCTGCAGTTATATCCAATGTAATGTGCACAACACTGCCATCTATCTGTGAGCAGAATATCTGCAGTTATATCCAATGTAATGTGCACAACACTGCCATCTATCGGTGAGCAGAATATCTGCAGTTATATCCAATGTAATGTGCACAACACTGCCATCTATCTGTGAGCAGAATATCTGCAGTTATATATAATGTAATGTGCACAACACTGCCATCTATCTGTGAGCAGAATATCTGTAGTTATATATAATGTAATCTGCGCAACACTGCCATCTATTGGTGAATAGAATATCTGCAGTTATATCCAATGTAATGTGCACAACACTGCCATCTATCTGTGAGCAGAATATCTGCAGTTATATCCAATGTAATCTGCACAACACTGCCATCTATCTGTGAGCAGAATATCTGCAGTTATAGCCAATGTAATGTGCACAACACTGCCATCTATCTGTGAGCAGAATATATGCAGTTATTTCTAATGTAATCTGCACAACACTGCCATCTATCTGTGAGCAGAATATCTGCAGTTATATCCAATGTAATCTGCGCAACACTGCCATCTATCTGTGAGCAGAATATCTGCAGTTATATCCAATGTAATCTGCACAACACTGCCATCTATCTGTGAGCAGAATATCTGCAGTTATATCCAATGTAATGTGCACAACACTGCCATCTATCGGTGAGCAGAATATCTGCAGTTATATATAATGTAATCTGCGCAACACTGCCATCTATCGGTGAGCAGAATATCTGCAGTTATATCCAATGTAATCTGCACAACACTGCCATCTATCTGTGAGCAGAATATCTGCAGTTATATATAATGTAATCTGCGCAACACTGCCATCTATCTGTGAGCAGAATATCTGCAGTTATATCCAATGTAATCTGCACAACACTGCCATCTATCGGTGAGCAGAATATCTGCAGTTATATATAATGTAATCTGCGCAACACTGCCATCTATCGGTGAGCAGAATATCTGCAGTTATATCCAATGTAATCTGCACAACACTGCCATCTATCTGTGAGCAGAATATCTGCAGTTATATCCAATGTAATCTGCACAACACTGCCATCTATCTGTGAGCAGAATATCTGCAGTTATATCCAATGTAATCTGCACAACACTGCCATCTATCTGTGAGCAGAATATCTGCAGTTATATATAATTAATCTGCACAACACTGCCATCTATCTGTGAGCAGAATATCTGCAGTTATTTCTAATGTAATCTGCACAACACTGCCATCTATCTATGAATAGAATATCTGCAGTTATAGTCAATGTAATGTGCACAACACTGCCATCTATCGGTGAGCAGAATATCTGCAGTTATATCTAATGTAATGTGCACAACACTGCCATCTATCTGTGAGCAGAATATCTGCAGTTATATCCAATGTAATCTGCACAACACTGCCATCTATCGGTGAGCAGAATATCTGCAGTTATATATAATGTAATCTGCACAACACTGCCATCTATCGGTGAGCAGAATATCTGCAGTTATATTCAATGTAATGTGCACAACACTGCCATCTATCTGTGAGCAGAATATCTGCAGTTATATCTAATGTAATGTGCACAACACTGCCATCTATCTGTGAGCAGAATATCTGCAGTTATATCCAATGTAATGTGCACAACACTGCCATCTATCTGTGAGCAGAATATCTGCAGTTATATCCAATGTAATCTGCACAACACTGCCATCTATCTGTGAGCAGAATATCTGCAGTTATATCCAATGTAATCTGCACAACACTGCCATCTATCTGTGAATAGAATATCTGCAGTTATAGTCAATGTAATGTGCACAACACTGCCATCTATCTGTGAGCAGAATATCTGCAGTTATATCCAATGTAATCTGCACAACACTGCCATCTATCTGTGAATAGAATATCTGCAGTTATATCCAATGTAATGTGCACAACACTGCCATCTATCTGTGAGCAGAATATCTGCAGTTATATCCAATGTAATCTGCACAACACTGCCATCTATCGGTGAGCAGGATATCTGCAGTTATTACTAAGTAATCTGCACAACACTGCCATCTATCGGTGAGCAGAATATCTACAGTTATATCAAATGTAATCTGCACAACACTGCCATCTATCTGTGAGCAGAATATCTGCAGTTATATCCAATGTAATCTGCACAACACTGCCATCTATCGGTGAGCAGAATATCTGCAGTTATATATAATGTAATCTGCACAACACTGCCATCTATCTGTGAGCAGAATATCTGCAGTTATTGCTAATGTAATCTGCACAACACTGCCATCTATCTGTGAGCAGAATATCTGCAGTTATATATAATGTAATCTGCACAACACTGCCATCTATCTGTGAGCAGAATATCTGCAGTTATATCCAATGTAATCTGCACAACACTGCCATCTATCAATGAGCAGAATATCTGCAGTTATATCCAATGTAATCTGCACAACACTGCCATCTATCTGTGAGCAGAATATCTGCAGTTATATATAATGTAATCTGCACAACACTGCCATCTATCGGTGAGCAGAATATCTGCAGTTATATATAATGTAATCTGCACAACACTGCCATCTATGGGTGAGCAGAATATATGCAGTTATATCCAATGTAATGTGCACAACACTGCCATCTATCGGTGAGCAGAATATCTGCAGTTAAATATAATGTAATGTGCACAACACTGCCATCTATCTGTGAGCAGAATATCTGCAGTTATTTCTAATGTAATCTGCGCAACACTGCCATCTATCTGTGAGCAGAATATCTGCAGTTATATCCAATGTAATCTGCACAACACTGCCATCTATCTGTGAGCAGAATATCTGCAGTTATATTCAATGTAATGTGCACAACACTGCCATCTATCTGTGAGCAGAATATCTGCAGTTATATATAATGTAATCTGCACAACACTGCCATCTATCGGTGAGCAGAATATCTGCAGTTATATATAATGTAATCTGCACAACACTGCCATCTATCGGTGAGCAGAATATCTGCAGTTATATATAATGTAATCTGCACAACACTGCCATCTATCTGTGAGCAGAATATCTGCAGTTATATCCAATGTAATCTGCACAACACTGCCATCTATCTGTGAGCAGAATATCTGCAGTTATATATAATGTAATCTGCACAACACTGCCATCTATCTGTGAGCAGAATATCTGCAGTTATATCCAATGTAATCTGCACAACACTGCCATCTATCTGTGAGCAGAATATCTGCAGTTATATCCAATGTAATCTGCACAACACTGCCATCTATCGGTGAATAGAATATCTGCAGTTATATCCAATGTAATGTGCACAACACTGCCATCTATCTGTGAGCAGAATATCTGCAGTTATTTCTAATGTAATGTGCACAACACTGCCATCTATCTGTGAGCAGAATATCTGCAGTTATATCCAATGTAATCTGCACAACACTGCCATCTATCTGTGAGCAGAATATCTGCAGTTATATATAATGTAATGTGCACAACACTGCCATCTATCTGTGAGCAGAATATCTGCAGTTATTTCTAATGTAATCTGCGCAACACTGCCATCTATTGGTGAATAGAATATCTGCAGTTATATCCAATGTAATGTGCACAACACTGCCATCTATCTGTGAGCAGAATATCTGCAGTTATATCCAATGTAATCTGCACAACACTGCCATCTATCTGTGAGCAGAATATCTGCAGTTATATATAATGTAATCTGCACAACACTGCCATCTATCTGTGAGCAGAATATCTGCAGTTATTTCTAATGTAATGTGCACAACACTGCCATCTATCTGTGAGCAGAATATCTGCAGTTATATCCAATGTAATCTGCACAACACTGCCATCTATCTGTGAGCAGAATATCTGCAGTTATATCCAATGTAATCTGCACAACACTGCCATCTATCTGTGAGCAGAATATCTGCAGTTATTTCTAATGTAATCTGCGCAACACTGCCATCTATTGGTGAATAGAATATCTGCAGTTATATCCAATGTAATGTGCACAACACTGCCATCTATCTGTGAGCAGAATATCTGCAGTTATATCCAATGTAATCTGCACAACACTGCCATCTATCTGTGAGCAGAATATCTGCAGTTATATATAATGTAATGTGCACAACACTGCCATCTATCTGTGAGCAGAATATCTGCAGTTATTTCTAATGTAATCTGCGCAACACTGCCATCTATCTGTGAGCAGAATATCTGCAGTTATATCCAATGTAATCTGCACAACACTGCCATCTATCTGTGAGCAGAATATCTGCAGTTATATATAATGTAATCTGCACAACACCGCCATCTATCGGTGAATAGAATATCTGCAGTTATATCCAATGTAATGTGCACAACACTGCCATCTATCTGTGAGCAGAATATCTGCAGTTATATCCAATGTAATCTGCACAACACTGCCATCTATCTGTGAGCAGAATATCTGCAGTTATTGCTAATGTAATCTGCACAACACTGCCATCTATCTGTGAGCAGAATATCTGCAGTTATTGCTAATGTAATCTGCACAACACTGCCATCTATCGGTGAGCAGAATATCTGCAGTTATATCCAATGTAATGTGCACAACACTGCCATCTATCGGTGAGCAGAATATCTGCAGTTATATTCAATGTAATGTGCACAACACTGCCATCTATCTGTGAGCAGAATATCTGCAGTTATATATAATGTAATCTGCACAACACTGCCATCTATCGGTGAGCAGAATATCTGCAGTTATATTCAATGTAATGTGCACAACACTGCCATCTATCTGTGAGCAGAATATCTGCAGTTATATATAATGTAATCTGCACAACACTGCCATCTATCTGTGAGCAGAATATCTGCAGTTATATCCAATGTAATCTGCACAACACTGCCATCTATCTGTGAGCAGAATATCTGCAGTTATATCCAATGTAATCTGCACAACACTGCCATCTATCTGTGAGCAGAATATCTGCAGTTATATCCAATGTAATCTGCACAACACTGCCATCTATCGGTGAGCAGAATATATGCAGTTATTTCTAATGTAATCTGCACAACACTGCCATCTATCTGTGAATAGAATATCTGCAGTTATAGTCAATGTAATGTGCACAACACTGCCATCTATCTGTGAGCAGAATATCTGCAGTTATATCAAATGTAATCTGCACAACACTGCCATCTATCTGTGAGCAGAATATCTGCAGTTATATCAAATGTAATGTGCACAACACTGCCATCTATCTGTGAGCAGAATATCTGCAGTTATATCCAATGTAATGTGCACAACACTGCCATCTATCTGTGAGCAGAATATCTGCAGTTATATATAATGTAATCTGCACAACACTGCCATCTATCGGTGAGCAGAATATCTGCAGTTATATCCAATGTAATCTGCACAACACTGCCATCTATCTGTGAGCAGAATATCTGCAGTTATATCCATTGTAATCTGCACAACACTGCCATCTATCTGTGAGCAGAATATCTGCAGTTATATCCAATGTAATCTGCACAACACTGCCATCTATCGGTGAGCAGAATATCTGCAGTTATAGCCAATGTAATCTGCACAACACTGCCATCTATCTGTGAGCAGAATATCTGCAGTTATATATAATGTAATGTGCACAACACTGCCATCTATCTGTGAGCAGAATATCTGCAGTTATATATAATGTAATCTGCACAACACTGCCATCTATCGGTGAGCAGAATATCTGCAGTTATATCCAATGTAATCTGCACAACACTGCCATCTATCTGTGAGCAGAATATCTGCAGTTATATCCATTGTAATCTGCACAACACTGCCATCTATCTGTGAGCAGAATATCTGCAGTTATATCCAATGTAATCTGCACAACACTGCCATCTATCGGTGAGCAGAATATCTGCAGTGATATCCAATGTAATCTGCACAACACTGCCATCTATCTGTGAGCAGAATATCTGCAGTTATATCCAATGTAATCTGCACAACACTGCCATCTATCTGTGAGCAGAATATCTGCAGTTATTGCTAATGTAATCTGCACAACACTGCCATCTATCGGTGAGCAGAATATCTGCAGTTATATCCAATGTAATGTGCACAACACTGCCATCTATCGGTGAGCAGAATATCTGCAGTTATATTCAATGTAATGTGCACAACACTGCCATCTATCTGTGAGCAGAATATCTGCAGTTATATATAATGTAATCTGCACAACACTGCCATCTATCGGTGAGCAGAATATCTGCAGTTATATTCAATGTAATGTGCACAACACTGCCATCTATCTGTGAGCAGAATATCTGCAGTTATATATAATGTAATCTGCACAACACTGCCATCTATCTGTGAGCAGAATATCTGCAGTTATATCCAATGTAATCTGCACAACACTGCCATCTATCGGTGAGCAGAATATATGCAGTTATTTCTAATGTAATCTGCACAACACTGCCATCTATCTGTGAATAGAATATCTGCAGTTATAGTCAATGTAATGTGCACAACACTGCCATCTATCTGTGAGCAGAATATCTGCAGTTATATCAAATGTAATCTGCACAACACTGCCATCTATCTGTGAGCAGAATATCTGCAGTTATATCCAATGTAATGTGCACAACACTGCCATCTATCTGTGAGCAGAATATCTGCAGTTATATCCAATGTAATGTGCACAACACTGCCATCTATCAATGAGCAGAATATCTGCAGTTATATATAATGTAATGTGCACAACACTGCCATCTATCGGTGAGCAGAATATCTGCAGTTATATACAATGTAATCTGCACAACACTGCCATCTATCTGTGAGCAGAATATCTACAGTTATACCCAATGTAATCTGCACAACACTGCTATCTATCTGTGAGCAGAATATATGCAGTTATTTTTAATGTAATCTGCACAACACTGCCATCTATCTGTGAGCAGAATATCTGCAGTTATATATAATGTAATGTGCACAACACTGCCATCTATCTGTGAGCAGAATATCTGCAGTTATATATAATGTAATCTGCACAACACTGCCATCTATCTGTGAGCAGAATATCTGCAGTTATATCCAATGTAATGTGCACAACACTGCCATCTATCTGTGAGCAGAATATCTGCAGTTATATCCAATGTAATCTGCACAACACTGCCATCTATCTGTGAGCAGAATATCTGCAGTTATATATAATGTAATCTGCACAACACTGCCATCTATCGGTGAGCAGAATATCTGCAGTTATATCCAATGTAATCTGCACAACACTGCCATCTATCTGTGAGCAGAATATCTGCAGTTATATCCATTGTAATCTGCACAACACTGCCATCTATCTGTGAGCAGAATATCTGCAGTTATATCCAATGTAATCTGCACAACACTGCCATCTATCGGTGAGCAGAATATCTGCAGTTATAGCCAATGTAATCTGCACAACACTGCCATCTATCTGTGAGCAGAATATCTGCAGTTATATCCAATGTAATCTGCACAACACTGCCATCTATCGGTGAGCAGAATATCTGCAGTTATATCCAATGTAATCTGCACAACACTGCCATCTATCTGTGAGCAGAATATATGCAGTTATTTCTAATGTAATCTGCACAACACTGCCATCTATCTGTGAGCAGAATATCTGCAGTTATATATAATGTAATGTGCACAACACTGCCATCTATCTGTGAGCAGAATATCTGCAGTTATATATAATGTAATCTGCACAACACTGCCATCTATCTGTGAGCAGAATATCTGCAGTTATATCCAATGTAATGTGCACAACACTGCCATCTATCTGTGAGCAGAATATCTGCAGTTATATATAATGTAATGTGCACAACACTGCCATCTATCGGTGAGCAGAATATCTGCAGTTATATCCAATGTAATCTGCACAACACTGCCATCTATCTGTGAGCAGAATATCTGCAGTTATATCCATTGTAATCTGCACAACACTGCCATCTATCTGTGAGCAGAATATCTGCAGTTATATCCAATGTAATCTGCACAACACTGCCATCTATCGGTGAGCAGAATATCTGCAGTTATATCCAATGTAATCTGCACAACACTGCCATCTATCTGTGAGCAGAATATCTGCAGTTATATCCAATGTAATCTGCACAACACTGCCATCTATCTGTGAGCAGAATATCTGCAGTTATATATAATGTAATCTGCTCAACACCGCCATCTATGGGTGAGCAGAATATATGCAGTTATTTCTAATGTAATCTGCACAACACTGCCATCTATCTGTGAGCAGAATATCTGCAGTTATATATAATGTAATCTGCACAACACTGCCATCTATCGGTGAGCAGAATATCTGCAGTTATATCCAATGTAATCTGCACAACACTGCCATCTATCTGTCAGCAGAATATCTGCAGTTATATCCAATGTAATCTGCACAACACTGCCATCTATCTGTGAGCAGAATATCTGCAGTTATATATAATGTAATCTGCACAACACTGCCATCTATCTGTGAGCAGAATATCTGCAGTTATATCCAATGTAATGTGCACAACACTGCCATCTATCGGTGAATAGAATATCTGCAGTTATATCCAATGTAATCTGCACAACACTGCCATCTATCTGTGAATAGAATATCTGCAGTTATAGTCAATGTAATGTGCACAACACTGCCATCTATCTATGAGCAGAATATCTGCAGTTATATCCAATGTAATCTGCACAACACTGCCATCTATCTGTGAATAGAATATCTGCAGTTATAGTCAATGTAATGTGCACAACACTGCCATCTATCTATGAGCAGAATATCTGCAGTTATATCCAATGTAATCTGCACAACACTGCCATCTATCTGTGAGCAGAATATCTGCAGTTATATATAATGTAATCTGCTCAACACCGCCATCTATGGGTGAGCAGAATATATGCAGTTATTTCTAATGTAATCTGCACAACACTGCCATCTATCTGTGAGCAGAATATCTGCAGTTATATCCAATGTAATCTGCACAACACTGCCATCTATCGGTGAGCAGAATATCTGCAGTTATATCCAATGTAATCTGCACAACACTGCCATCTATCTGTCAGCAGAATATCTGCAGTTATATCCAATGTAATCTGCACAACACTGCCATCTATCTGTGAGCAGAATATCTGCAGTTATATATAATGTAATGTGCACAACACTGCCATCTATCTGTGAGCAGAATATCTGCAGTTATATCCAATGTAATGTGCACAACACTGCCATCTATCGGTGAGCAGAATATCTGAAGTTATAGCTAATGTAATCTGCACAACACTGCCATCTATCGGTGAGCAGGATATCTGCAGTTATTACTAATGTAATCTGCACAACACTGCCATCTATCGGTGAGCAGAATATCTGCAGTTATATCAAATGTAATCTGCACAACACTGCCATCTATCTGTGAGCAGAATATCTGCAGTTATATATAATGTAATCTGCACAACACTGCCATCTATCTGTGAGCAGAATATCTGCAGTTATATCCAATGTAATCTGCACAACACTGCCATCTATCTGTGAGCAGAATATCTGCAGTTATATCCAATGTAATCTGCGCAACACTGCCATCTATCTGTGAGCAGAATATCTGCAGTTATTGCTAATGTAATCTGCACAACACTGCCATCTATCTGTGAGCAGAATATCTGCAGTTATATATAATGTAATCTGCTCAACACCGCCATCTATGGGTGAGCAGAATATATGCAGTTATTTCTAATGTAATCTGCACAACACTGCCATCTATCTGTGAGCAGAATATCTGCAGTTATATCCAATGTAATCTGCACAACACTGCCATCTATCGGTGAGCAGAATATCTGCAGTTATATCCAATGTAATCTGCACAACACTGCCATCTATCTGTCAGCAGAATATCTGCAGTTATATCCAATGTAATCTGCACAACACTGCCATCTATCTGTGAGCAGAATATCTGCAGTTATTGCTAATGTAATCTGCACAACACTGCCATCTATCTGTGAGCAGAATATCTGCAGTTATATCCAATGTAATCTGCACAACACTGCCATCTATCAATGAGCAGAATATCTGCAGTTATATCCAATGTAATCTGCACAACACTGCCATCTATCTGTGAGCAGAATATCTGCAGTTATATATAATGTAATCTGCACAACACTGCCATCTATCGGTGAGCAGAATATCTGCAGTTATATATAATGTAATCTGCACAACACTGCCATCTATGGGTGAGCAGAATATATGCAGTTATATCCAATGTAATGTGCACAACACTGCCATCTATCGGTGAGCAGAATATCTGCAGTTAAATATAATGTAATGTGCACAACACTGCCATCTATCTGTGAGCAGAATATCTGCAGTTATTTCTAATGTAATCTGCGCAACACTGCCATCTATCTGTGAGCAGAATATCTGCAGTTATATCCAATGTAATCTGCACAACACTGCCATCTATCTGTGAGCAGAATATCTGCAGTTATATTCAATGTAATGTGCACAACACTGCCATCTATCTGTGAGCAGAATATCTGCAGTTATATATAATGTAATCTGCACAACACTGCCATCTATCGGTGAGCAGAATATCTGCAGTTATATATAATGTAATCTGCACAACACTGCCATCTATCGGTGAGCAGAATATCTGCAGTTATATATAATGTAATCTGCACAACACTGCCATCTATCTGTGAGCAGAATATCTGCAGTTATATCCAATGTAATCTGCACAACACTGCCATCTATCTGTGAGCAGAATATCTGCAGTTATATATAATGTAATGTGCACAACACTGCCATCTATCGGTGAATAGAATATCTGCAGTTATATCCAATGTAATGTGCACAACACTGCCATCTATCGGTGAGCAGAATATCTGAAGTTATAGCTAATGTAATCTGCACAACACTGCCATCTATCGGTGAGCAGAATATCTGCAGTTATATCAAATGTAATCTGCACAACACTGCCATCTATCTGTGAGCAGAATATCTGCAGTTATATCCAATGTAATCTGCACAACACTGCCATCTATCGGTGAGCAGAATATCTGCAGTTATATCCAATGTAATCTGCACAACACTGCCATCTATCGGTGAGCAGAATATCTGCAGTTATATCCAATGTAATCTGCACAACACTGCCATCTATCTGTCAGCAGAATATCTGCAGTTATATCCAATGTAATCTGCACAACACTGCCATCTATCTGTGAGCAGAATATCTGCAGTTATATATAATGTAATGTGCACAACACTGCCATCTATCGGTGAATAGAATATCTGCAGTTATATCCAATGTAATGTGCACAACACTGCCATCTATCGGTGAGCAGAATATCTGAAGTTATAGCTAATGTAATCTGCACAACACTGCCATCTATCGGTGAGCAGAATATCTGCAGTTATATATAATGTAATCTGCACAACACTGCCATCTATCTGTGAGCAGAATATCTGCAGTTATATCCAATGTAATCTGCACAACACTGCCATCTATCTGTGAGCAGAATATCTGCAGTTATATCAAATGTAATCTGCGCAACACTGCCATCTATCTGTGAGCAGAATATCTGCAGTTATATCCAATGTAATCTGCACAACACTGCCATCTATCTGTGAGCAGAATATCTGCAGTTATATCCAATGTAATGTGCACAACACTGCCATCTATCTGTGAGCAGAATATCTGCAGTTATTGCTAATGTAATCTGCACAACACTGCCATCTATCGGTGAGCAGAATATCTGCAGTTATATTCAATGTAATGTGCACAACACTGCCATCTATCTGTGAGCAGAATATCTGCAGTTATATCCAATGTAATCTGCACAACACTGCCATCTATCTGTGAGCAGAATATCTGCAGTTATATCCAATGTAATGTGCACAACACTGCCATCTATCTGTGAGCAGAATATCTGCAGTTATTGCTAATGTAATCTGCACAACACTGCCATCTATCTGTGAGCAGAATATCTGCAGTTATATTCAATGTAATGTGCACAACACTGCCATCTATCTGTGAGCAGAATATCTGCAGTTATATCTAATGTAATGTGCACAACACTGCCATCTATCTGTGAGCAGAATATCTGCAGTTATTGCTAATGTAATCTGCACAACACTGCCATCTATCTGTGAGCAGAATATCTGCAGTTATTGCTAATGTAATCTGCACAACACTGCCATCTATCTGTGAGCAGAATATCTGCAGTTATATATAATGTAATCTGCACAACACTGCCATCTATCTGTGAGCAGAATATCTGCAGTTATTGCTAATGTAATCTGCACAACACTGCCATCTATCTGTCAGCAGAATATCTGCAGTTATATCCAATGTAATCTGCACAACACTGCCATCTATCTGTGAGCAGAATATCTGCAGTTATATATAATGTAATCTGCACAACACTGCCATCTATCTGTGAGCAGAATATCTGCAGTTATATCCAATGTAATGTGCACAACACTGCCATCTATCGGTGAGCAGAATATCTGCAGTTACATCCAATGTAATCTGCACAACACTGCCATCTATCTGTGAGCAGAATATCTGCAGTTATATATAATGTAATGTGCACAACACTGCCATCTATGTGTGAGCAGAATATCTGCAGTTATATCCAATGTAATGTGCACAACACTGCCATCTATCGGTGAGCAGAATATCTGAAGTTATAGCTAATGTAATCTGCACAACACTGCCATCTATCTGTGAGCAGAATATCTGCAGTTATTGCTAATGTAATCTGCACAACACTGCCATCTATCTGTGAGCAGAATATCTGCAGTTATTGCTAATGTAATCTGCACAACACTGCCATCTATCTGTGAGCAGAATATCTGCAGTTATATCAAATGTAATCTGCACAACACTGCCATCTATCTGTGAGCAGAATATCTGCAGTTATATATAATGTAATCTGCACAACACTGCCATCTATCTGTGAGCAGAATATCTGCAGTTATATCCAATGTAATCTGCACAACACTGCCATCTATCTGTGAGCAGAATATCTGCAGTTATATATAATGTAATGTGAACAACACTGCCATCTATCTGTGAGCAGAATATCTGCAGTTATATCCAATGTAATGTGCACAACACTGCCATCTATCTGTGAGCAGAATATCTGCAGTTATATCCAATGTAATCTGCACAACACTGCCATCTATCTGTGAGCAGAATATCTGCAGTTATATCCAATGTAATGTGCACAACACTGCCATCTATCTGTGAGCAGAATATCTGCAGTTATATCCAATGTAATGTGCACAACACTGCCATCTATCTGTGAGCAGAATATCTGCAGTTATTGCTAATGTAATCTGCACAACACTGCCATCTATCTGTGAGCAGAATATCTGCAGTTATATATAATGTAATCTGCACAACACCGCCATCTATCTGTCAGCAGAATATCTGCAGTTATATCCAATGTAATCTGCACAACACTGCCATCTATCTGTGAGCAGAATATCTGCAGTTATATATAATGTAATCTGCTCAACACCGCCATCTATGGGTGAGCAGAATATATGCAGTTATTTCTAATGTAATCTGCACAACACTGCCATCTATCTGTGAGCAGAATATCTGCAGTTATATCCAATGTAATCTGCACAACACTGCCATCTATCGGTGAGCAGAATATCTGCAGTTATATATAATGTAATCTGCACAACACTGCCATCTATCTGTGAGCAGAATATCTGCAGTTATATCCAATGTAATGTGCACAACACTGCCATCTATCGGTGAGCAGAATATCTGCAGTTACATCCAATGTAATCTGCACAACACTGCCATCTATCTGTCAGCAGAATATCTGCAGTTATATCCAATGTAATCTGCACAACACTGCCATCTATCTGTGAGCAGAATATCTGCAGTTATATATAATGTAATGTGCACAACACTGCCATCTATCGGTGAATAGAATATCTGCAGTTATATCCAATGTAATGTGCACAACACTGCCATCTATCGGTGAGCAGAATATCTGAAGTTATAGCTAATGTAATCTGCACAACACTGCCATCTATCTGTGAGCAGAATATCTGCAGTTATTGCTAATGTAATCTGCACAACACTGCCATCTATCGGTGAGCAGAATATCTGCAGTTATATCAAATGTAATCTGCACAACACTGCCATCTATCTATGAGCAGAATATCTGCAGTTATATATAATGTAATCTGCACAACACTGCCATCTATCTGTGAGCAGAATATCTGCAGTTATATCCAATGTAATCTGCACAACACTGCCATCTATCTGTGAGCAGAATATCTGCAGTTATATATAATGTAATGTGAACAACACTGCCATCTATCTGTGAGCAGAATATCTGCAGTTATATCCAATGTAATGTGCACAACACTGCCATCTATCTGTGAGCAGAATATCTGCAGTTATTGCTAATGTAATCTGCACAACACTGCCATCTATCTGTGAGCAGAATATCTGCAGTTATATTCAATGTAATGTGCACAACACTGCCATCTATCTGTGAGCAGAATATCTGCAGTTATATCTAATGTAATGTGCACAACACTGCCATCTATCTGTGAGCAGAATATCTGCAGTTATATCTAATGTAATGTGCACAACACTGCCATCTATCTGTGAGCAGAATATCTGCAGTTATTGCTAATGTAATCTGCACAACACTGCCATCTATCTGTGAGCAGAATATCTGCAGTTATATCCAATGTAATCTGCACAACACTGCCATCTATCTATGAGCAGAATATCTGCAGTTATATATAATGTAATCTGCACAACACTGCCATCTATCGGTGAGCAGAATATCTGCAGTTATATCCAATGTAATCTGCACAACACTGCCATCTATCTGTGAGCAGAATATCTGCAGTTATATATAATGTAATCTGCACAACACTGCCATCTATCTGTGAGCAGAATATCTGCAGTTATATCCAATGTAATCTGCACAACACTGCCATCTATCGGTGAGCAGAATATCTGCAGTTATATCCAATGTAATGTGCACAACACTGCCATCTATCTGTGAGCAGAATATCTGCAGTTATATCCAATGTAATCTGCACAACACTGCCATCTATCTGTGAGCAGAATATCTGCAGTTATAGCCAATGTAATGTGCACAACACTGCCATCTATCTGTGAGCAGAATATCTGCAGTTATATATAATGTAATCTGCTCAACACCGCCATCTATGGGTGAGCAGAATATATGCAGTTATTTCTAATGTAATCTGCACAACACTGCCATCTATCTGTGAGCAGAATATCTGCAGTTATATCCAATGTAATCTGCACAACACTGCCATCTATCGGTGAGCAGAATATCTGCAGTTATATATAATGTAATCTGCACAACACTGCCATCTATCTGTGAGCAGAATATCTGCAGTTATATCCAATGTAATGTGCACAACACTGCCATCTATCGGTGAGCAGAATATCTGCAGTTACATCCAATGTAATCTGCACAACACTGCCATCTATCTGTCAGCAGAATATCTGCAGTTATATCCAATGTAATCTGCACAACACTGCCATCTATCTGTGAGCAGAATATCTGCAGTTATATATAATGTAATGTGCACAACACTGCCATCTATCGGTGAATAGAATATCTGCAGTTATATCCAATGTAATGTGCACAACACTGCCATCTATCGGTGAGCAGAATATCTGAAGTTATAGCTAATGTAATCTGCACAACACTGCCATCTATCTGTGAGCAGAATATCTGCAGTTATTGCTAATGTAATCTGCACAACACTGCCATCTATCGGTGAGCAGAATATCTGCAGTTATATCAAATGTAATCTGCACAACACTGCCATCTATCTGTGAGCAGAATATCTGCAGTTATATATAATGTAATCTGCACAACACTGCCATCTATCGGTGAGCAGAATATCTGCAGTTATATCAAATGTAATCTGCACAACACTGCCATCTATCTGTGAGCAGAATATCTGCAGTTATATCCAATGTAATCTGCACAACACTGCCATCTATCTGTGAGCAGAATATCTGCAGTTATATATAATGTAATGTGAACAACACTGCCATCTATCTGTGAGCAGAATATCTGCAGTTATATCCAATGTAATGTGCACAACACTGCCATCTATCTGTGAGCAGAATATCTGCAGTTATTGCTAATGTAATCTGCACAACACTGCCATCTATCTGTGAGCAGAATATCTGCAGTTATATTCAATGTAATGTGCACAACACTGCCATCTATCTGTGAGCAGAATATCTGCAGTTATATCTAATGTAATGTGCACAACACTGCCATCTATCTGTGAGCAGAATATCTGCAGTTATATCTAATGTAATGTGCACAACACTGCCATCTATCTGTGAGCAGAATATCTGCAGTTATTGCTAATGTAATCTGCACAACACTGCCATCTATCTGTGAGCAGAATATCTGCAGTTATATCCAATGTAATCTGCACAACACTGCCATCTATCTATGAGCAGAATATCTGCAGTTATATATAATGTAATCTGCACAACACTGCCATCTATCGGTGAGCAGAATATCTGCAGTTATATCCAATGTAATCTGCACAACACTGCCATCTATCTGTGAGCAGAATATCTGCAGTTATATCCAATGTAATGTGCACAACACTGCCATCTATCTGTGAGCAGAATATCTGCAGTTATATATAATGTAATCTGCACAACACTGCCATCTATCTGTGAGCAGAATATCTGCAGTTATATCCAATGTAATCTGCACAACACTGCCATCTATCTGTGAGCAGAATATCTGCAGTTATAGCCAATGTAATGTGCACAACACTGCCATCTATCTGTGAGCAGAATATCTGCAGTTATATCCAATGTAATCTGCACAACACTGCCATCTATCGGTGAGCAGAATATCTGCAATTATATCCAATGTAATCTGCACAACACTGCCATCTATCGGTGAGCAGAATATCTGCAATTATATCCAATGTAATCTGCACAACACTGCCATCTATCGGTGAGCAGAATATCTGCAGTTATATATAATGTAATCTGTACAACACTGCCATCTATCTGTGAGCAGAATATCTGCTGTTATATCCAATGTAATCTGCACAACACTGCCATCTATCTGTGAGCAGAATATCTGCAGTTATATTCAATGTAATGTGCACAACACTGCCATCTATCTGTGAGCAGAATATCTGCAGTTATATATAATGTAATGTGCACAACACTGCCATCTATCTGTGAGCAGAATATCTGCAGTTATTGCTAATGTAATCTGCACAACACTGCCATCTATCGGTGAGCAGAATATCTGCAGTTATATCAAATGTAATCTGCACAACACTGCCATCTATCTGTGAGCAGAATATCTGCAGTTATATATAATGTAATCTGCACAACACTGCCATCTATCTGTGAGCAGAATATCTGCAGTTATATCCAATGTAATCTGCACAACACTGCCATCTATCTGTGAGCAGAATATCTGCAGTTATATATAATGTAATGTGAACAACACTGCCATCTATCTGTGAGCAGAATATCTGCAGTTATATCCAATGTAATGTGCACAACACTGCCATCTATCTGTGAGCAGAATATCTGCAGTTATTGCTAATGTAATCTGCACAACACTGCCATCTATCTGTGAGCAGAATATCTGCAGTTATATTCAATGTAATGTGCCCAACACTGCCATCTATCTGTGAGCAGAATATCTGCAGTTATATCTAATGTAATGTGCACAACACTGCCATCTATCTGTGAGCAGAATATCTGCAGTTATATCTAATGTAATGTGCACAACACTGCCATCTATCTGTGAGCAGAATATCTGCAGTTATATCCAATGTAATCTGCACAACACTGCCATCTATCTGTGAGCAGAATATCTGCAGTTATTGCTAATGTAATCTGCACAACACTGCCATCTATCTGTGAGCAGAATATCTGCAGTTATTGCTAATGTAATCTGCACAACACTGCCATCTATCTATGAGCAGAATATCTGCAGTTATATATAATGTAATCTGCACAACACTGCCATCTATCGGTGAGCAGAATATCTGCAGTTATATCCAATGTAATCTGCACAACACTGCCATCTATCTGTGAGCAGAATATCTGCAGTTATATCCAATGTAATGTGCACAACACTGCCATCTATCTGTGAGCAGAATATCTGCAGTTATATCCAATGTAATCTGCACAACACTGCCATCTATCTGTGAGCAGAATATCTGCAGTTATATCCAATGTAATGTGCACAACACTGCCATCTATCGGTGAGCAGAATATCTGCAGTTATATCCAATGTAATGTGCACAACACTGCCATCTATCTGTGAGCAGAATATCTGCAGTTATATCCAATGTAATCTGCACAACACTGCCATCTATCTGTGAGCAGAATATCTGCAGTTATAGCCAATGTAATGTGCACAACACTGCCATCTATCTGTGAGCAGAATATCTGCAGTTATATCCAATGTAATCTGCACAACACTGCCATCTATCTGTGAGCAGAATATCTGCAGTTATATCCAATGTAATCTGCACAACACTGCCATCTATCGGTGAGCAGAATATCTGCAATTATATCCAATGTAATCTGCACAACACTGCCATCTATCTGTGAGCAGAATATCTGCAGTTATATCCAATGTAATCTGCACAACACTGCCATCTATCGGTGAGCAGAATATCTGCAGTTATATCCAATGTAATCTGCACAACACTGCCATCTATCTGTGAGCAGAATATCTGCTGTTATATCCAATGTAATCTGCACAACACTGCCATCTATCTGTGAGCAGAATATCTGCAGTTATATATAATGTAATCTGCACAACACTGCCATCTATCTGTGAGCAGAATATCTGCAGTTATATCCAATGTAATGTGCACAACACTGCCATCTATCTGTGAGCAGAATATCTGCAGTTATATCCAATGTAATGTGCACAACACTGCCATCTATCTGTGAGCAGAATATCTGCAGTTATATCAAATGTAATCTGCACAACACTGCCGTTATATCCAATGTAATCTGCACAACACTGCCATCTATCTGTGAGCAGAATATCTGCAGTTATATATAATGTAATCTGCACAACACTGCCATCTATCGGTGAGCAGAATATCTGCTGTTATATCCAATGTAATCTGCACAACACTGCCATCTATCTGTGAGCAGAATATCTGCAGTTACATCCAATGTAATGTGCACAACACTGCCATCTATCTGTGAGCAGAATATCTGCAGTTATATCCAATGTAATGTGCACAACACTGCCATCTATCTGTGAGCAGAATATCTGCAGTTATATCCAATGTAATCTGCACAACACTGCCATCTATCTGTGAGCAGAATATCTGCAGTTATATCCAATGTAATCTGCACAACACTGCCATCTATCTGTGAGCAGAATATCTGCAGTTATATCCAATGTAATGTGCACAACACTGCCATCTATCTGTGAGCAGAATATCTGCAGTTATATATAATGTAATCTGCACAACACTGCCATCTATCTGTGAGCAGAATATCTGCAGTTATATCCAATGTAATCTGCACAACACTGCCATCTATCTGTGAGCAGAATATCTGCAGTTATATCCAATGTAATGTGCACAACACTGCCATCTATCTGTGAGCAGAATATCTGCAGTTATATATAATGTAATCTGCACAACACTGCCATCTATCTGTGAGCAGAATATCTGCAGTTATATATAATGTAATCTGCACAACACTGCCATCTATCTGTGAGCAGAATATCTGCAGTTATATCCAATGTAATGTGCACAACACTGCCATCTATCTGTGAGCAGAATATCTGCAGTTATATATAATGTAATCTGCACAACACTGCCATCTATCTGTGAGCAGAATATCTGCAGTTATATCCAATGTAATCTGCACAACACTGCCATCTATCGGTGAGCAGAACACTAGCAGTTGTCTGGACTTTCTGACACCAATAGGTAGTCTGAAATATCACCAGATAAATATTGCCTTATAGCGCCTAAATAATTTGTCATACAGCAGCCAGGTAATTTTATAGTTTTATGCTGTGTCCATAGTATACAGCTATCCTTCCATCATCTAGATACTACAGTATCATGTCAACCCAAAACTTGCTGCCTTGCCTTAGGTGTTAGGTTAAAACGATTGTCCGTTCCAAGAAGAAAAGTGTGCAGTGACTCTATGACCCCTATATCTCCATAGAACCCCTGTATTTCTTTTATTATCGCTTGTATGTGATTTCATACTTTCAATCACCTTGAAGCTCTCCTCTTCTTAACATTGAGAAGCAGGGGAAAGTCTTGTTGGCATGTGACCATAGGTATGCAAATCATATACATGTGTTCCCAAATTCGCAAGATGGTGTGGGTGTCTTTTTTTGGTTTGGAGCTTTGAATCGCCCCACAAATGAGGGTTCAAATGTTGGGAGAGATGACTGTGGTACTAGTTGTCACATAACTGAGGGCTTCGAAGATCTGGAGAACTGTGACAGAATAGGAAGTATAAAAATATGACAATATATGACAAACAGATGAAAAATTTGGTGACCAACATCTGACATCTGCAGCTGGCACTCTGAGGTGACCAATAGGAGGTTAAGCATGCCGTAAATGGGGATTTTGGAAACCATGAACACCTGGCCTATGGTGAACATTGAAAGGACCCCTCCAAATGTCGGGTTACTAGGACCACGAACAGTCACAGATAGGCAGCCTGGGTGCTGAAGGATCTGTTGTAAAGTCAGCCCAGAGAAAAATGGGCCTTACAAGGAGATGTGAGAAGAACAGCAGATATGAGGTGACAACCCAAGGAAGCCAAGGTCAGGGTCAGACTACAAATTAAGACCATGGCACCAGACAAAGGATGTATCTTAATCAATAGGCGAGGGTGTGAGATCTCTTAATAATTTGTCAGTGCCCAATGTAATCGAGGATGGTTGGTTGGCAGTGGAAAGGGGGGATCCTCTGATGGTACCACATGAAACCACCCCTGGAATTGGAAAAGGTAAGGAACATCTATTCCTTCTGCAAGTAAACAAGGCCACTCTAGGAATCTTAGAAATGATTTAGGCAAGCATTTTATGCCTTACATTGTACAATTAAAGGTCATGCAGTCTTCTCAGTTATCTAATGTTGTCCTGCATTACTCACTGACTGCCACAATCCAGCTTTTGGCATCATTATTATCCTGAGGAGTTGGTTGCTTAGTATAACAATTGGGTTGTCTGTGCCTGTGAGGTGCACTTATATAGAGCTGGGCAGCCCTCCCGATCAAGAATGGAAGTCTCTAATAGGCTGTAAACCAGATGCTGTGCTCTATACTGTGTGACCAGTGCCCTATACAAGCCTCATCTGTGTACATTTGTAATACTTGGCAATCACCCCCTCCATGAGTGGTAGGTTGTGAGTGGTTGTGTCATCATTATTTTGCATCTGCTATATACCGTTCCTTTATCATAGGGGCCTGCTGCATCTTCCAGTGCATTAATATTGTGTCCTGGTGTTGGATCTAATCCTTTTTTAATGTGCACTAGTATTTTTTCAGCCCTTGCACTTTATACCATTACCAACTATACTACTCGGCTTCGCCCGGGTTAATAACTGCTGTTAACAAAATAGAATGTATTAACAAAAATGTATTCTGCACATAAAAACCACAAAACAAATAGATAGAAATGTAATTATTAAAAGGCAAAAACTAAGCTAATAGAAGCATTTCACAACATATATTTCAACACTAGAGATATTCCACACAGATTTAACTAAATTGGCCACGTAATGTGCTCCGTCTGTCTCTTTCCAGGTCTGTCTATTTCCCCGTCTGTCTCTTTCCCCGTCTGTCTCTTTCCCCGTCTGTCTCTTTCCCTGTCTGTCTCTTTCCCCATCTGCCTCTATCTCTCTGTTTCTTTCCCCATCTGTCTCTTTCTAGGTCTGTCTCATTCCCAGGTCTGTCTCTTTCCCCGTCTGTCTTCCCGTCTCTTTGTCTGTGTCTTTTCCTGTCTGTCTCTTTCCCTGTCTGCCTGTCTCTTTCTGTCTCTTTTCTTGTCTGTCTCTATTTCTCTGTCTCTTTGCCCGTCTGTCTCTTTGCCCGTCTGTCTCTTTGCCCGTCTGTCTCTTTCCCGCTCTGTCTCTTTCCCGCTCTGTCTCTTTCCCACTCTGTCTCTTTCCAGGTCTGTCTCTTTCCAGGTCTGTCTCTTTCCCCGTCTGTCTCTTTGGGCATCTGTCTCTTTGCCCAGCTGTCTCTTTTCAGGGCTGTCTCTTTCCCCGTCTAGAAAAAAAACAAGGAGAAAAAATGGATGAAAAATACCTTGACTATAAATAAATAAATTGCAAGTGCTTAATAACAGGGTACTTAGTGTATACATTTTTGCAAAAAGGTAAGAAGCTGTCCCTCCTCGTCACGGTGTACCCATCTGGGACAGTCCCTAACCAACTAAAGTTAAAACCATTATACATACCTTACTTGTGTCTATCAAAAACTCCAATGTGAATGGTAAGAAGTGGTTAGCTGGGTCCCAGATTAAATACACAGCAAAGTGAGACTCAGTTTGTTGTTCAGCCTCAGTATAAGGAGGGCTGCGCCCCCAACTTGCAATAAAGCAAGACAGCAGACAAAAAACACCAAAAAAATGAGCTGTAACAAATGTTCAATAAACATGCAACATTACAAGCAAGTGAATTGCAGCCTCAAGACTAGAAAAAAAAACAAGTCTTGAGGCTGCAATTCACATGCTTGTAATGTTGCATGTTTATTGAACATGTTACAGCTCAGTTTTTTGGTGTTTTTTGTCTGCTATCTTGCTTTATTGCAAGTTGGGGGCGCAGCCCTCCTTATACTGAGGCTGAACAACAAACTGAGTCTCACTTTGCTGTGTATTTAATCTGGGACCCAGCTGACCACTTCTTACCATTCACATTGGAGTTTTTGATTGACACAAGTAAGGTATGTATAATGGTTTTAACTTTAGTTGGTTAGGGACTGTCCCAGATGGGTACACCGTGACGAGGAGGGACAGCTTCTTACCTTTTTGCAAAAATGTATATACTAAGTACCCTGTTATTAAGCATTTTCAATTTATTTATTTATAGTCAAGGTATTTTTCATGCATTTTTTCTCCTTGTTTTTTTTCTAGTCTTGAGGCTGCAATTCACATGCTTGTAATGTTGCATGTTTATTGAACATTTGTTACAGCTCAGTTTTTTGGTGTTTTTTCTCTTTCCCCGTCTGTCTCCTTGCCCGTCTGTCTCTTTGCCGGGCTGTCTCTTTCCACGGCTGTCTCTTTCCAAGGATGTCTCTCTCCAGGGCTGTCTCTTTCCCGCTCTGTCTCTTTCCCGTTCTGTCTCTTTCCCGCTCTGTCTCTTTCCCGCTCTATCTCTTTCCAGGTCTGTCTCTTTCCAGGTCTGTCTCTTTGCCCGGCTGTCTCTCTCCAGGGCTGTCTCTTTGCCCGGCTGTCTCTCTCCAGGGCTGTCTCTTTGCCCGGCTGTCTCTCTCCAGGGCTGTCTCTTTGCCCGGCTGTCTCTCTCCAGGGCTGTCTCTTTGCCCGGCTGTCTCTCTTCAGGGCTGTCTCTTTCTCCGGCTGTCTCTCTCCCAGTCTGTCTCTCTGTCTGTCTGTTGTTTTCTCTCTCTCTATCCGTCTATCCTATCTTATACTAACAGTTTATTTTGTTCCTATAGCAACCACTGACAGTTGCTATTTATAGCCAGTAGCTCCCAGCTCCATTCAGTTTAATGGCTGCAGGATTTTTGTAGAGTAACTGGAAAGCACGGGGTTACATTTTCCCGCCCAAACATAGTCTATGACGTTCCCTGAGTCACATGGAGCGTCTGTGTAAAATTTCGTGATTGTAAATGCGACGGTGCGGATTCCTTTAGAATACATACATACATACATACATACACTGAGCTTTATATATTAGATTAATGTCTATGCATTTATGTCTAATACCCTAGGTGCATATAATTTAATGTTATTATTAAAAGTTATATTTTATTATACCTTCTCCTTGCTGAATATCATATCTTTTTCATTAAGAACACGGTGACATTTCTATGCAGAAGCTATTTTCAGGAAGGCTGGACTTGCCAATAAAGAAGAAGGAATCGAAATTGCTGGACATCAACAATTTTAAATACACAGATGATACAACATTGATAGCAACAAGCATAGATAGAATGAAGGACGTATTATGGAGTTACAAGATGGAAAGCTCAAACATGGGGCTCCTACTCAATACAAAGAAGACAAAGATATTGAATACTGCCAAATATGACTGAGACACATTTGAGATGGATGTCCATGAACTAAAAGTTGTACAGGACTTCAACCCTTGGATTAATAATCACTAAAGATGCAGTGACAACCCCGTCAGTCAATAGGAGAATAGCTATGGGCAAATCAACAATGAAGTCACTGGACAAGGTCTTCAAGTCGAGGAACATTTTGCAGGCAACGAAGACACTGCTTGTACATAGTCTGGTCTTTTCTGTGGCAACATAAGGCTACATGCGCACGCTGCTTTTTTTGCTGCTTTTTTGCTGCTTTTTTGGCTGCAGTTTTGTCAGCAGAACTTTCTGACATCTGACTTCCCAGCAAAGTCTATGAGAAGTCAGATTTGTCATGCGCACACTGCAGTTTATTTGTCAGCGTTTTTTTTGTCAAAAGTTTGTGACAAAAAAAATGCAGCATGTTCATTCTTTCCTGCGTTTTTGTCAACATTTGTCACCCATTGAAATCAATGAGGGCATCAAAAACGCAGGAAAAAATGCATGTTATCAAAAGTGGTGCATTTTACCTGCCTTTTACCTGCGTTTTTGCTAGCAAAAACGCAGGTGATTTGTCAGGAAGTGAGGTCAAGCAAGTGGTCCCGTCCCGTCCTCCATGTGTTCCCCGAAGTACCACTGTCCCCAGCGTGCACGCACAGGGGAGATGATGTGGAGGACGGGACTATCAGCAGCGGCGGCAGCGAGAGGGAAAAATCAATGTTTTCAGCTGCCAACGTCCATCCCCCTCTCGCTGCCGCCGCCGCTGATAGTCCCGTCCTCCACGTGTTCCCAGCGTGTACGCACAGGGGAGATGATGGACCCCTCTCACCGCCGCTGAAAGTCCCGGGCTCCACGCTCCTGCCGGCTCCACGCTCCTGCCGGCTCCACGCTCCTGCCGGCTCCACGCTCCTGCCGGCTCCACGCTCCTGCCGGCTCCACGCTCCTGCCGGCTCCACGCTCCTGCCGGCTCCACGCTGTAGCGCGATCAGCTGAGCTGTCACTGAGGTTACTCGCGGCCACCGCTGGATTCAGCGGTGGCCGCGGGTAACCTCGGTGACAGCTCAGGCTGATCGCGCGGCTGTCTCCATTAGCTGCATGGAGGTGACCGGAGCGGCGGTGTCTGCTGCTTCTCCGGTCACCTGCATGCAGCACAGCTGGATGCGACGCTGGAGCATGCTGGATTACGCCGGACATGGAGGGTTTGTCGGGGTTAATAAATTGGTAATGAGGGAATGTGTTTGTGTTTTTTATTTCTAATAAATGATTTTGTGTGTGTTTATTTACTGTAATTTACAGATTAATCATGGAGGGTGTCACATAGACGCCTGACATGATTAATCTAGGACTTATTGGCAGCTATGGGCTGCCAATAACTCCTTATTACCCCGATTTGCCAACGCACCAGGGCAAATCGGGAAGAGCCGGGTACAGTCCCAGAACTGTCGCATATAATGTATGCGGCAATTCTGGGCGGCTGCTGACTGATATTGTTAGGCTGGGGGGCTCCCCATAACGTGGAGCTCCCCATCCTGAGAATACCAGCCTTCAGCCGTATGGCTTTATCTGGCTGGCATTAAAATTGGGGGGGACCGCACGCCAGTTTTTTTTAATTATTTATTTATTTCTAATTTTTTTTTTTCAATTCAACAAGCTTTATGGGCTTGTTTGAACTGAAAAATACATGAAACAATTGTTGACAAAACTGCAGCCAAAAAAGCAGCAAAAAAGCACCAAAAAAGCACCTACATTTCTTGTGACATTTCCAGGCTCTCTCTGACAAGGTGCAGTTTTGGCTGCAGTTTTGGCTGCATTTTGTGAACACGAAAAAGAAGCAGCGTGCGCATGTAGCCTAAAGGTGCAAAACCTGAAAAATAAACAAGACAGAAGAAAAATCGACACCTTTGAATTGTGCCGCTGGAGAAGGATGTTACCAATGCCATGAATGGTAAGAAGAACAAACTAATCAATCTTGGAACAAATCAAGGCAGACATGTCACTCAAAGCAACGATCACCACGCTACGACTTGCCTACTTTGGACACATCATACGAAGAGAGCAATCACTAGAAAAGATCATCATGGTTGTAAGAATAGAAGGAACAAGGCGAAGAGAAAGACCAACAACCCGATGGCTTGATACTATCAAAGTAAGAGCGGAGAAGGCCCTGGTTGACCTATATAGACTTGCACAAGATTGATCTTTCTACAGATCATTCATCCATCAATTGGCCATGGCTTAAGATCAAGCCAAACATACATTTACATTTTTTTCCCTTTGGTGAGTTGCCATGACACATTTGTGCCATTTGTGCTTGTAATGCCACCACCGGTGTCCCCTCACTGCATTGTCCTCCTCCTCCGGCAGGAATGCTGGCACACTCATGCACACAGCTGCTCAGGTGGGGTTGCTTCGTCCCTGGTCCTTGCTGCCAGCTCTCAGGGCCTGTACATGCCACATAAGGCTCATCGGAGCACACTTAGGGGCACTTTGCACACTACGAAATCGCAGCTGCGATGTTGGTGGGGTCAAATTGAAAGTGACGCACATCCGGCGTCGCAGTCGATATCGTAGTGTGTAAATCCTTTTTGATACGATTAACGAGCGCAAAAGCGTTGTAATCATATCATTGGTGTAGGGTCCGGCATTTCCATGAATTGGGAAATACCGATGTTACGATGTTGTTCCTCGTTCCTGCGGCAGCACACAACGCTGTGTGTGAAGCCGCAGGAGCGAGGAACATCTCCTACCTGCGTCCTGCGGCTCACGCTGGCTATGTGGAAGGAAGGAGGTGGGCAGGATGTTTACGTCCCGCTCATCTCCGCCCTTCCGCTTCTATTGGCCGCCTGCCGTGTGATGTCGCTATGATGCCGCACGACCCGCCCCCTTAATAAGGAGGCAGTTCGCCGGCCAGAGCAACGTCGCAGGGCAAGTGAGTGCATGTGAAGCTGGCGTAGCGATAATGTTCGCTACGGCAGCTATCACCATGATATCGCAGCTGCGACAGGGGGCGGGGACTATCACGCACGGCATCGCAGCATCGGCTTGCGATGTCGTAGTGTGCAAAGTGCCCCTTAAGCCATGCACATACCTATTTTTAAAGGGCCAGTGTGCCCTAACCCGGCGGAAGTGTGTCTCATCCTATGGCGGAGAGGCACTAGGTATTTAAGTCACCGTCTCCTTAAAGGAGGTGCCTGGGCAACGTGGTCTAATCCGAGTGATGTGTTTCTGGTTGTGCAGGTCCCTTACCTATGTGCTGCTGCTGTGTTACTTACACCTGTTTGTTTCGTAGTATTGGCCGCTTCTGCTGCATCATTCCATATTGACCAAACCTGCTGCCTCATCATTCCATATTGGCCAAACCTGCTGTACTGGTTGCTCCTGCTGCATCATTCCATATCAGCCGAACCTGCTGTACTGGCTGCTGCTGCTGCATCATTCCATATCAGCCGAACCTGCTGTACTGGTTGCTCCTGCTGCATCATTCCATATCAGCTGAACCTGCTGTACTGGCTGCTCCTGCTGCATCATTCCATATCAGCCGAACCTGCTGTACTGGCTGCTGCTGCATCATTCTGTACTGGCTGCTGCTGCTGCATCATTCCATATCAGCCGAACCTGCTGTACTGGTTGCTCCTGCTGCATCATTCCATATCAGCCGAACCTGCTGTACTGGCTGCTGCTGCATCATTCCATATCAGCCGAACCTGCTGTACTGGCTGCTCCTGCTGCATCATTCCATATCAGCCGAACCTGCTGTACTGGCTGCTCCTGCTGCATCATTCCATATCAGCCGAACCTGCTGTACTGGCTGCTCCTGCTGCATCATTCCATATCAGCCGAACCTGCTGTACTGGCTGCTGCTGCATCATTCTGTACTGGCTGCTGCTGCTGCATCATTCCATATCAGCCGAACCTGCTGTACTGGCTGCTGCTGCTGCTGCATCATTCTGTAATGCCTGAGGCTGATGCATCAGCCATCCCAGCTGCACCTGCCTTATCAGAGACTGTCAGTATCCATACTCCTGGGGCCAGCTGTCGCAACACTGAGTATCACTGAGTGGCACTTGGTTAAAAACCTGGTGTGAGCCATAGTCACGCTCCTCAGGTATTCTGTGTGCTTTGGCCCAGTGGGTCCACTCCCTGCTCGCACCCACGAGCATTATAGTGCTAAATTTAGAGCCACTGTCAGTTTGGGGGGGATGGGGTGGGCAATAACCAGTAATCTTATATTGTTCAAGAAAACCATCCAGGCTTCTCTTAAATTTTATTTCAATTCAATACCCATAAGAATAAGGAGAGAGTGCACAATTGCTCCAATAAAAAAAAATAATTTATATTTTATTCAATTAATTAAAACAAAAACACCAATTTAAAATTATTTTTCACAAAACAAGCGATTCAGAAATGACCTCATACACTCCAGGTATAGTAGAAAATAATTAATACAGTATCACAACTAAACAGGTCCTAAATTATCTGTGAACCAAGAATTACACATAGTCACCTTCTCTGTATTCAAAGTTATTACATCTATGTGAATACAAATCTGGGAATTTAATTACATACATTATTATGTATGTAATTAAACTAAGCAGACAATAACGTGCAACCTATTTCCATATAGTTAAATTATGATACTAATGTAATAAATAATCAATTACCACAGAAATTATAAATATGTACCGTAGTTAAATTATTAATTTGTATATCACCCTTTAAAGTGCAGCAGTTATGTTACTAATTGAGGATGCATTACATGAATATTAAAAACTTAGCAAAAGTACAAGCCACCAATTGCATGGCTCACACTAATGGTACATTTTCTAAATAGGCTATTTCATGGGTGGTACTGCAATAACAATGCAGAAAATGCTACTAGATAAACTAGGTACGCTGTATTGATCACTGCAGATATACAGTAGAATACAAATAGGAAGTGCTGCTAGAAAAAACTAGCTATGCTGTATTAATTATTGCAGCTATGTATGGTATATAAATTGATAATTAGTAGATGCTTACCCATGAACAGACAATAGAACTGGAACCTGGAGTGGCTGGGACCATGTCAAAATGCGCATTTCCACCTTCATGAAAAGTTCTCTGAATCAACCATAACATTATGAGGCAGAGAGTTCCATAGTCTCACTGCTCTTACAGTAAAGAATCTGCGTATGTGATTATGATCAAACCTCCTTTCCTCTAACCATAGTGAATGTCCCCTTGTCCCTGTTGCAGGCCTAGTGTAAAAAGATTCTTAGAGATAGCTCTGTACTGTCCCCTCATATATTTGTACTTTTTAATAAGATTGCCCCTAAGCCTTTGTTTTTCCAAGTTAAATAACCCCAAGTTTAATAACCTGTCCTGGTATTGTATTCCCATCCATTCCTTCAGTATTCTTGGTTGCTCTTCATTGGACCCGCTCTAGTTCAGCTATGTCCTTCTTATATTGACCAAAATTGTACACAGTATTCTAAAGGCCGCTTTACACGCTGCAATATTGCTATTGATATTGCTAGCGCGCGTACCCGCCCCCGTCGGTTGTGCGTCACGGGCAAATCGCTGCCCGTGGCGCACAACATCGCTCGGACCCGTCACACTAATTACCTGCCTATCAACGTCGCTGTTGCCGGCGAACCGCCTCCTTTCTAAGGGGGCGGTTCGTTCGGCGTCACAGCGACGTCACTAAGCGGCCGCCCAATAGAAGCGGAGGGGCGGAGATGAGCGGGACAAACATTCCGCCCACCTCCTTCCTTCCTCATTGCAGGTGGACGCAGGTAAGGTGAGGTTCCTCGTTCCTGTTGTGTCACACATAGCGATATGTGCTGCCACAGGAACGACAAACAACCTGCGTCCTGCAACAGCAATGATATTTGGGAACTGGACAGCGTGTCAACGATCAACGATAAGATAAGTAAAATTGCTCGGTAACGGTTGTTTGTGCATTTCACTTGCAACGACGTCGCTAACGAGGTCGGATGTGTGTCACGAATTCCGTGACCCCAACAACATCGTGTTAGCGATGTCATTGTGTGTAAAGCGGCCTTTAGTGTGGTTGCACTAGTGACTTGCATAGCGGTAAAACTATGTTCTTCCCATGAGTATTGTAAGGATAGTCCTGGGAGTGGACCCACTGGACCGTGCACCGGACTCCCCTGCGACGCCTCCTAGATGCACGGAAGCCGGGATCAGCAAGAGTCACTGGATAGAGTCTTATAGATACAGGATCCGATCTGAACCAGGTACAGGTTAACAGGATCAGGCAGAAGTCCAGAACCAAAGACTGGTGCAGGTCACAGGGATTAGGTTGAGGTCCAGGAGCGGAGACTGGTGCAGGTTAACGGGATCAGGCTGAGGTCCAGGAGCGGAGACTGGTGCAGGTTAACGGAATCAGGCTGAAGTGTGTACTCAGAACGGTACTCAGGATCTGCAAGCAGAGACAAAGTTACACAAATCACAGGCATAGAGGGACTTGAACAACTGGTACAAGAGACAAGCTACAGGGACACGTTGAACAAGCACTGGCCATGGGGAATAAAAAGTCTTAAATACCCAAGGTTAGTTAGTAGTCAAATTCCGGACAGCTGTGCTGGCCCTTTAAGTCTAGGCGAGCGCCGCGCGCGCCCTCTAGTGTGCATGTGTGAGGACCACAACCCGGAAGTCAGAGCTGAGACCACAGGAGGAGAGGCAGAACGCTGGAGCGCAGGTGGCTGCAGTGAGTGTGCGGCGTGGAGCCGGGACCAATGGGGAAAAGGTATGGATGGGCTAGCAGGAGAGCGGGCTCGGCGGGGAGCGGGGACCCCAAGAGTTGGAGCAACGGGTGGTAGGCGGCTCGGTCGGACCGGGAGCGTGACAAGTATCTATGCCTCTATTAATGCATCCCATTATTATCCCATATTAGCCTTGGCAGCAGCTGCCCGACATTGGTCAATAAAGTTGAGTTTGCTGTCCATCAACACACCTAAGTGTTTTTCAGTGAAAGTTTTACCCAGTGTTTTATAATTGATTTCATAGTTATACATTTTATTTCCTCTGCCCAAGTGCATGATCTTACATTTATCCATTTTAAACTTCAATTGACATTTCTCAGCCAAAGCCTCCAGCCTACACAAATCCCTCTGCATTAATAAATTATCCTGTATTAATTACCTGGAATAGTTCAGTATCATCTGCAAATATTGAAATTCTTCTCTCAATGCCCCCTACAAGGTCATTAATAAATACAGTATGTTAAAAAGAAGAGGGCCCAATACTGATCTCTTGTATTACCCTACTGTTAACTGTGACAGTCTGAGTGTGTTCTATTAATAACCACCCTTTGTTTCTTATCACTGAGCCAGTTTTTAACCCAGTTATGCATATTTTCCCCAATTCCCATTAATCTCATTTTATTTATCATCCTTTTGTGTGGCACTGTATCAAATGCCTTTGAAAAATCCATATAGATGGCATCCACTGCATTTCTCTGGTTCAGTCTGGAACTTCCCTCATAGAAGCTGATCAAATTAGTTTCACAGGACTAATCCCTCATAAACCCATGTTGATACTGGGTCATAAGGTTATTAGTGATGAGTGAATGTATTCGTTGCTATTCACAGAATAGTACGATATTCGGGCTATTCGTTATATAGCGAGTAATGGTGTATTCGCCTTGCTATATTTGGATGTCACACCCAGCATGCTTGGCACCTGATTTGTAGTCACTAAACATGTTGGGCTTCTTAACCAATCACAGTAATGCTGCAGCCATCTTGGCTGGGGCATTACTGTGATTGGCTGGTTGCCGCCATTTTGTGCACATTACATTGCCAGCATCTCTTTCCAAGCGCTTCATACTCACTGATCACGGTGCGGTGTGGCGCGGCTGTTACACTGGTCTCGCTGCCTGTCTTCTTCTTCCCTACCCACTCTTTAAACTCATTACATATTCACAGTGAGCGAGTCTATATTCTACAGTAATATAAATAATTAAAAAAAAAAGATGTGCGGTCCTCCCAATTTTGATACTCAGCTAAGATAAAGCCTCACAGCTGAGGGCTTGATATTATCAGAAACCCGTGTTATTAGAAGCCACCCAGCCTGAAAATATCAGCCAGCAGCCGCCAAGAATTTCGGCATTCATTAGATGTGACAGTCCCGGGACTTTACCCGGCTTATCCCAGTTGCCCTGATGCGGTGGCAAGCGGGGTAATGAGGGGTTAATAACAGCACACAGCTGTCATCAAGCCCAGAATTAGTGCTGCGAAGGGGTCTTCAATGAGCTGCCCCCATCACTAATCCTATAAGTAAAAAGAAATACACATACACCAAGAAAAATCCTTTATTTGGAATAAAACACCCCAGGCTGACAGCAGATGGCAGACTGTGATCACCGTTCGCTGCAGCATGAGCCGTGTAAAGTCCCAGGACTGTCGCATCTAATGGATGCGGCAATTCTAGGCGGCTGCTGGCTCATATTTTTAGGCTTGGGGGCTCCCAATAACGTGGGTCTCCCCACTGGAGAACACCAACCCTCAGCTGTGAGGCTTTATTTCGGCTGGGTATTTAAATTGGGCGACTGCGCATCATTTTTTTTTATTATTTATTTTACTGTGTGATATAGACCCACCCACCGTCAGCTGTGATTGGTTGCAGATCCAAGAGGTAAAGCAGAAAGCAGGTTTCAAATTCCGCGCCAGGCCACAGAGAATCCAGATGCTTGTTAGTAAATCCTTTCTTTCTTTATTTTTACAGAGGTCTACGCGTTTCGAGGACATATCCGTCCTCATCATCAGGACAAAGTACAAAGAAAGACTAACTGTTAGTCTTTCTTTGTACTTTGTCCTGATGATGAGGACGGATATGTCCTCGAAACGCGTAGACCTGTGTAAAAATAAATAAAGAAAGGATTTACTAACAAGCATCTGGATTCTCTGTGGCCTTGCGTGGAATTTGAAACCTGCTTTCTGCTTTACCTCTTGGATCTCATCTTCACTGCGGGACCGCTCCCTTCCACATCTACTACGTGCCTTCATAGGGGTTGTGACTTGCACAACCCCTTCAGGTGAGTGTACTAACCCACACTTGCCCCCACGTGTCATACCGGGTAAGACCCTATTTTGCGCCTTTTCTTCCAGAGTTATCTTCAGTGATTGGTTGCAGTTAGACAGCTGTCACTCAGCATGGGGCAGGTCTGACTGCAACCAATCACTGCCACTGGTGTGCGGGGGAAAGCAGTGAATATGTAATAAGTCTAATGAGTGGGTGGGAAAGAAGAGAGGCAATGGTAGCAGTGTGACAGCTGCGCCGCACCATGATCAGTGACTATGAACCTGAGAGCGAGAGAGAGAGAATAAGTGGCGTAATACTGTGACATCCTTATTCCTAGAAACCATATGGGAGTCAGAAATGCATACAGGCATATTCTCCAGGCTCTCCCCATTCAGTTTCATCATTTTGATAACCATTTCAGCCTTTTCCTCAGGCACCTAGACCTCTTTGTTGGGTCCAACAGAAAATCGTTTTATAAGACGCACCAGATTATAAGACGCACCCCAAATTCAGAGGAAAAAATAGGTAAAAAAAATATATGGGGTCTGTTTTATAATCTGGTGGTGATTTACCGCTGTGCTGGGGTTCCATGCTCTGCTCCGTGCTGGCTCTGCTTTGTGCTGCTCTGTTCTGTCCTGGCTCTGCTCCGTGCTAGTTGTGATGTGCCCCATGCTGGCTCTGCCTTGCTCCGTGCTGGCTCTGCCCCATGCTGGCTCTGTCCCATGCTGGTGCTGCCTTGCCCTATGCTGGCTCTGCTCTGCTCCGTGCTGGTTCTGCTTTCTGTAGGCTCTGCCCTGTGATGGCTCTGTTCTGTGAGGGGGGCGGTGAAGCAAGGGTTCTTTTGACGATGTGCTTCAAACAAATGGCGCCCGGAGGCAGCACAATGGCAGATGGAGCTTTTGAGCCAAGAGCTCCATCTGCGCACGCGCGGCTTCTGGGCGCCATTATTTGAAGTCCTTATCACTGACATCGTCAGAATGGCTTGTACCTCGCCGGCTGCTGCCACACACATCAGCTCCGCCGGCCGCCGCTGCACACATCAGCTCTGCCGGTCGCCGCCAACCAAAGCAGCCTCACTGGCCGCCCCCGCACACATCAGCTCCGCCGACCGCCGCCGCACACAGCAGCTCCGCCGGCCGACACTGCACAAAGCAGCTCCACTGGCCGCCGCCAACCAAAGCAGCTGTGCCGGCCACTGCCAACCAAAGCAGCTGCGCCAGACGCCGCCGCACACATCAGCTCCGCCGGCCGCCGCCGCACAAAACAGCTCTGCCGGCCCCTGCACAAAGCCCCTGCCTCCTGTGACCCTTCTGAATCACCACCTCGCAGGCTACATTCAGATTTTAAGACGCACCCCTCATTTTCCTACTAAATTTTTGGGAGGAAAAGTGCGTCTTATAATCCGAAAAATACGGTACTTGCATTTCCCGGTGACTTGCATTGTACTCGCTATTGCTAACAAATACATGAATATTACAAAGTACTCATTATGAGTGTAGTGATTAGGAATAATATGGTACTCGCTCATCTCTAAAGGTTATTCATCTTGAGATACTTCAAGATGGCATCTCTTAGGAAACCTTCAAGGATTAAAGTAGAAGTTAAATTTACCGGTTTATAATTGCCAGTGTCAGATTTTGTCCCCTTTTTGAATGCTGGCATCACATTTGCTATGCACTCATGCGGTACAGTTTCTTTTATAATGGAATGTGTGAAGCAGCAAACTCCTTTCCATATTGTTAATGGATCTCAGTGTAGCCAGCTGCTCATTTAGATCCAGTACCTGGGCTTCCAACTGTACAATATGCATACATCTCTCACAGCAGCATGCACTCGCGAATGGCTGTTCAAGGATTGCATATGTGAAGCCCCACAGGTGTAGTGTCGGTGCATTACCTTCAGGGACTCCACTCAGCTGGATCTGGTCACAGGTAGGAGATCTTCTTTTCGTGACGCCACTCTCAGTATTGCGGCCAGTAGGGACCGCCACTGCAGGTTGAGGGTCGCCTGGGGCTGATGGTGTGTGCAGTTAGTTGGAATAGCCTCCTGAGAGTGAGGCAAGCCCCAGGGCCCTGTGTAGATGCGTAGTACCACAAGGCGCAGAATAACTCCACACAGGCAGAATGTCTTTCAGGGTTTTTACTCACTTCAGGTGGCAGGGTGAGTAACCCGGGCGTAGCTGGGATGAACCAGGCGGGAACCAGGTATCCTTCAGGCTGACTTGTGAGGGTGACTACTAACTCGCCTTCCTTAGCCCTTGGTGGTTTGGGGTGACCCCGACTTTGAGTCCCTATGGGGGTCACCCAGGGAAGATGCTGCAGCCTCTCTCCCCTTCGTTCGCCGTGTGCTTGTCGCCTGGGCCAGATCACTCCAGCTTCTTGCCTCCTGTGAGCTATGGGCCCTAACTGTGGCTACGTGGCTGCGGCTTTTGTGGTGTTGTGGCGTGGGCTTTGAGAGCCCCACACCGGCAGGTTTAGCAAAAGAAAGCTGGATCTATCTCCGCTTCGGGATCTGCCGCCCGTTTGGGCCTGGTACTCTCCAGCAGTCTCCTTACTTCCCACTCCGTGCTCTTCTCTCTAACTGAGATGGGTTTCGGGTAGCACTCCTAGTTGACCGTTCTCCCCCGTCAGTAGCCACTGCGCGGGCGCTGTTAGACAGCAACAGCCCCACAGGTCTGCTCCTCACTGAGCCCTATGGAGTTCTGCTCTAACTGACTCACTGCCCCTCCTCTCCTGTTCTTGCCTACGCCACCTAGCAACCAGACTCTCTTACCACACCCCTTGAGAGGAGATGGAGGCTTTTGGCCCCCTCCACTATTCCAGTGAAGGTGAAGGCTTTTCCCCCTCCTGGGATCCCCAGGGGTCCTCTCATGGGTACATGTGTGAGACCTGATCACTATGCGCCTGTGTTCCACACCCCGGTCAGCCTTCTGGATTACCTGTGTTGTACTGTTCCCAGCATGGGTGCAGTACTCAGTGGTGCCTGACCAGGTCAGGGGCGCCACATTCCCCCTTAGTTATCACCAGCACGTCCTCGGGCTGCAAGACAACATTTTAAAAATGCATAAAACATTAAAACATGTAAAACATTTTAAAAGCACCAGGTACCATACATCACCACCCTCCACCCACAAGTCCGTTAACCCACCCAAACCCTTTCACGTTGGCCGCGGCTTCAGCCACTTCTGGCAGGATGTAGAGGCGGCTTACATGGGCTGGTGGTTTCAGGGTATACCTGGCCTGGTGGATCCGCGCCTTCAGCCTCTTCTGGCAGGATGTAGAGGCGGCCTCCACATTTGGTGCTGACCAGGTACCCTCTTTGTGGTGGAGAGCCAGGCCCCATAAACAGGCATGCTCTCTGGTTGCAGGTAAGCCAAGGCCCTATATACGGACGGGCTCCTCCTGGTTGCAGACGAGCCAAGCCCCTAAACAGGCTGACTCTGGTGGTGGTGGTGCCCTTTTGGTGTAACTATTTACACTGCGAGAGTTTGTGGCTATAGCCAGTTCATAGCCTTAAGGTTTATTTCTCACAATAGTTTTTGTGGGCACATTCTTGAACTTTAAAACGTTGCAAAACAAACTTTCCAAACTGGTCAAAACTTGCTGTACTTTACTTAAACTTAGGCAGATTCCTCTTCACCAGGGCTTGGGCCTGTAGGGCTGCGGCACCTGTTGCTTTCTTGACCTTTTTCCTCATCCGTAGTTGTCTCTTCATTAGGTCTTTGGTCTTTTCTTTCTTTATTACTGTCTTTCCTTTCTTCTTTGGGACATGGTACTACATCTAGCGCATACCACCCTCTTTCTCCTTGATGCATGGTAAATTGTACGGTGTCTCCCATTCTTATGTTTCTGCCAGGGTGTCCTCTGGGCAAGTGGGCTCTCACATCCCTCCTATTAACGAAAATGCCCTCTTTCATACCCGGTGCCACAATAAAGCCGTATCCGCTTTTCAAGTTAAAGTCTTCCACAACTCCTCTACAAAGGGGTCCTCTGACCTGTGCTTGGGCTCTTCTCAGGAACCTTTTTTCTTGTAGGTCTCTGGCCGTGACTTCTCTCTGCTCTGGGGATGGCGGTGCAGGGGACAGCGTTGTTCTGTTGCGACGCCTTGTCTTGCGGCCTGAACTCTGCGTGGTACAGCTTGCAAGCTCCCAGGTGAGACTTTTAGGCAGATCTTCGTCAGCGGACGGTGTCAGGTCTTCCTCATCCCAGCGGGAATACGGCAGCATCTCTGGCTCGGGGCATGGATCCACTGCTGGTGGCTCCTGAGTCAGCTCCTCAGTTTCCTGGCCTCCCCTCCCCCTTAGTTCTTTGGAGCACTCCTGTTGTGGCAGCGCCGGGGATGGGTGGTCATCAGCAGGCCCGGGCTGGGGACTCTTTGGCGTGGTTGCTGCAGAAGTCGCCTTGGGGGTGTGCGGAGGGAGCAGATACCGATCCACCATCTCTTGTGGGAACTGGGCCTCTAGGTCAGCCTTCAGCTTCCAGTATTCGGGGTCCTCTCCTATCAGGGACTTCCTAGCAGGGACTTCCTTAGACTGGGGAGCGGTGTCTGCTCTGGCCTTGCAGGCCGGGGTAAATGGTGATGCAATCTCTTGGCGGGCCGCGCCTTGTATGGCGGCGGCCTGGTCTTGGCGGGCCGCGCTCGGCATGGCGGCGGCCTGGTCTTGGCGGGCCGCGCTCGGCATGGCGGCGGCCTGGTCTTGGCGGGCCGCGCCCTGTATGGCGGCGGCCTGGATCGGCGTCGCAGCTGCGATGGGATCTGTGCAGGCTGGGCTGGGCGTCGCTGCAGGGACCGGGTCTTGGTGGGCCGAGCAGGGCATCGCTGCGGCGGCCGGGGCTTGGCGGGCCGAGCAGGGCATCGCTGCGGCGGCCTGGGCTTGGCGGGCCGCACCTGGCGTGGCTGCGGCCTGGCTCAGCGTCGCCGCGCCGGGCGCCTCTTCAGGGACCGCGGGCGTGGCAGCAGGGGTCGGGGCATCCGGGCCGGCAGGGGTAATACTGGACTCACCCATCGGTGGCAGCATCGGGGTCTGAGTCGTCGCCGTCCGGTCTGGCACTCGTCGTGCGGTTCCCCTCTCATAGGCCTGAACCGCGGCAGCCATCTCCAGAAGTTCCATGCGTTCTTCCCTGATCTGCTCCACGACCCGGGTCTCCAGTCGGTCGCAGAACTGGGCCAGCTCTCGATACCACCAGGCAGCGGAGCCCGGTTCTGGGTTTCTGCGGTCAGACGCCATTTCTTCTGCGCCGTCTTCTGCACGATTCTCCAGCTGTGGACTCGTCGTTGCCTCTAGTAGCAAGCTGTTCAGTTTCTGCTCTGCCTCTTTCAGCAGCTCCTCTCCCAGCAGCAGGCTTCTGGCTCCCTTTCTGTCCCGACGTCCCTGGACGCTTCCGCTCTCTTCACAAGCGAGGTCAGAACTCTGCAGGGGATCTCTGGGTAGCCACACCTCTTCGTGGGCGGTAACTTCTTCCAGCGCGGGCTGCTGTTGTTTTTCAGCGCGCTTTTCATGGTGGCAATATGGCGGCGCTTCCAATTTTTCAAGCGGACCGCCCAGGCACATGGTCACCTGTCTGGACAGGTCTAGTCCTTATCCTGTTCGTGACGCCAGATGTGAAGCCCCACAGGTGTAGTGTCGGTGCATTACCTTCAGGGACTCCACTCAGCTGGATCTGGTCACAGGTAGGAGATCTTCTTCTTTTCGTGACGCCACTCTCAGTATTGCGGCCAGTAGGGACCGCCACTGCAGGTTGAGGGTCGCCTGGGGCTGATGGTGTGTGCAGTTAGTTGGAATAGCCTCCTGAGAGTGAGGCAAGCCCCAGGGCCCTGTGTAGATGCGTAGTACCACAAGGCGCAGAATAACTCCACACAGGCAGAATGTCTTTCAGGGTTTTTACTCACTTCAGGTGGCAGGGTGAGTAACCCGGGCGTAGCTGGGATGAACCAGGCGGGAACCAGGTATCCTTCAGGCTGACTTGTGAGGGTGACTACTAACTCGCCTTCCTTAGCCCTTGGTGGTTTGGGGTGACCCCGACTTTGAGTCCCTATGGGGGTCACCCAGGGAAGATGCTGCAGCCTCTCTCCCCTTCGTTCGCCGTGTGCTTGTCGCCTGGGCCAGATCACTCCAGCTTCTTGCCTCCTGTGAGCTATGGGCCCTAACTGTGGCTACGTGGCTGCGGCTTTTGTGGTGTTGTGGCGTGGGCTTTGAGAGCCCCACACCGGCAGGTTTAGCAAAAGAAAGCTGGATCTATCTCCGCTTCGGGATCTGCCGCCCGTTTGGGCCTGGTACTCTCCAGCAGTCTCCTTACTTCCCACTCCGTGCTCTTCTCTCTAACTGAGATGGGTTTCGGGTAGCACTCCTAGTTGACCGTTCTCCCCCGTCAGTAGCCACTGCGCGGGCGCTGTTAGACAGCAACAGCCCCACAGGTCTGCTCCTCACTGAGCCCTATGGAGTTCTGCTCTAACTGACTCACTGCCCCTCCTCTCCTGTTCTTGCCTACGCCACCTAGCAACCAGACTCTCTTACCACACCCCTTGAGAGGAGATGGAGGCTTTTGGCCCCCTCCACTATTCCAGTGAAGGTGAAGGCTTTTCCCCCTCCTGGGATCCCCAGGGGTCCTCTCATGGGTACATGTGTGAGACCTGATCACTATGCGCCTGTGTTCCACACCCCGGTCAGCCTTCTGGATTACCTGTGTTGTACTGTTCCCAGCATGGGTGCAGTACTCAGTGGTGCCTGACCAGGTCAGGGGCGCCACACATACATGCGACAAGTTGTACACTGGATGGCATTGTCAATAATAGAGCACATTGTTCTAATGGGGATTGCACAAGACAGAAATATAAAACTGATCAATTAAACAAATAAATACAGTCATTCAGTACAAATTACTCGCTTCCAAGCTCCTTGAATCCAAAGTCACTGAATCACAAGTCACACACTCCATCAAAATCACACAAATCACACTCGCCCGCTCTTTCACACTTGCAATGGAAGGTGATTTAAATAGTTTATTTTTCCCAGAACTGCAGTACAACCTGCAACTCACTGCAATGCTTGCATTATGGGCAATATTTTTGGGAAATTAAAGGACATACCTGTCTCTCATTCAGATATTTTTGATAATCTCAGAGGACCGCTGAAATATATTTCAAATTTGTCCCCCTGTAGAGCTAGTAACTATGATTGTAGTTTAAAAAAAATGAAAAAAAATAAAATCATATTATTTATTTATTTATTTACTTTGCACACTGTGTCCCCCATAATGTCATAAAATCATAAAAGATCTTTGCTGGACATTTCGACATTTAAAAATGCTTTTTTTCAATTTTTTTCCTGATTTCCTCTGTAACTGGGAATAGTATACTAGCCCTAGTTACAGTAAAATTCTCCCTCCTGCCTGCATAGCAAAGCTGACTGGTTCTCCCATGGCCCAGCAGCTGCTGCTGTCTCCCTACAATCAGTAATTCTTTGACCACTGGGTTCAGAGGAGGCATAGACACTAGTGCTTCCTGTTTCTGACTCTGATTACACAATGCTTTAGTTTACTGTATTCAGAAATTGTGAAGGCAAAGTAATAATTCATCTCAGCCTTCTCTATGGGGAGTCTATCGCGGGCGGAGGAGGGGACGCTGCGCTCTCCCACTGCTTGGGTCCGGCTGCTGCTGCTCGGTGGTGGCTCGAGCGGTGGGCCGGATCCCGGGGACTCGAGCGGCGTTCCTCGCCCGTGAGTGAAAAGGGGGAATTGATTGTGGGGATTTGATATTGTCCGTGACGCCACCCACGGTTGTGGTGAGATTGGTGACACCACCGCTGCTCTGGACGGGGATCCCGGGAGCGATGACAGGGAGCAGCCTGGATGTTAGTTCTCCCCTCCGTGGGTAGGGGGATGGTTGTCCCGGGGCCCGGTGATGGGGTAGGGATGGATGGCAGGCGGGTTACGGGGCTTGGCGAGGTGCAGGGTCGCGGGGGCAGCACTGTGCCGCACGGCACGGTGGTACTCACTCAGCCAATGATGTACACAGAGTCTCCAGTAAAACAAACGGCTGGATGGACGGGTCCCATAGACGGCTGCGGTGTTTCTCCTCCCGGCAGGTTGATGGTGACTGCCTTTCCCTGCACCTGTGTAGTGTGTACGGTTCCAATGGGTTCCCACCAGTAACCCGCTCCCCAGCTTGGATGGGTGCTGAAGGAGCCCCTTTTGCCCGCAGGCTCTGGCCCTGGGAACTTTAGCCTTGGCGGTGACTGTGTTTCCCTCTCTCGGTTGGACGGTTGCCTTCTGTCGGGACTTGGCTGCTGGGAAACCCAGGAGGTTCCCTTTGCTAACAGATTTGACAAATTCACGGCGACTCCTAGCCTTGTCGGGGTCTGTAAGCCCCTGACGGATGGTGCTGGCTTCTCTTTGCGTACCTGTCCGGTACCGCCGGGCCACCGCCCATCCACGGTCCTTACGGCTAGCTCCAATAGGCCACCCCTGCAGACGGTCACCACCGTCTGCCAACCTTGCTGTTCTGTCCGGGCCACACACCCGGACCAACTTCAGGCTTCTCAACTGCTACTTCCCTCCTTCCACTTTCACTTCCAAAACTGATCTCTCCTAAACTGCACTGCTTTTCCCGCCTCCAGGACTGTGTACTCCTCGGTGGGCGGGACCAACCGTTTGGCCCACCCACTGGTGTGGACATCAGCCCCTGGAGGAAGGCAACAAGGGTTTTTGTCTGACTTAGGTATGCCTAACCGGGAGTGTGGGGTGTGTTGGTGTAGTGCTTGTGACGTCCTGGCTTGCCCAGGGCGCCACATTCCCCCTTAGTAAAATGCAGACCGTCCGCGGGCTGCCCGTCCATCACCGGTTTTATTTTCACAACTGAAAAAGATAAACGGTAAACATATTACAAGTATATTAACTTCTTCCCACATCGGGAGGCATATTTACTTAAACGTTGCTAATGGTAACGGCTTCCGCTCTCTCCCACCCAAGTAACCTGGCCCTGATGCTGCCCCTAAGCAAATGGGCAGCACCCCTTGACCCCAGTCCAGCACAAGTTACCCGAGCGGGTTCTGTCCTTTTCAGGGGACCCACGTCCATGGGGAACCCCTGAAACCCCCGGAGGATTGCCACCGGTTGCGGTAGTGGCGGGCCTGGGCCATCACTTCCCTCCAGGCCCATCCTCCAAATCAGCCTCTCCGGAGACGGTAACGGTAAAACCAAAGAAAAACATTTTTATTTACAAACCACAAGTTCGTGGTTGCCCTGCCAGTTCTCGGGCTTGTCCGTAGCAGTTTCTACGCATAATTTGCAAACAGTCCCCACGGGGACAACAGTTGCCGGCAACGACCGGTTCAAATCAGGTTTCAATCAGGTAACTTCTCGGTAATTATTTACTTATCATTTTCAAAACTTGTAAACAGTATTCTGGTGTTTCCAACGGGGACATCTTGCAACGGGACTCCGCTGCCATCACTCAGATTCTTTGGCGTCGGTCGGGGGAGGGGGCGCTGTGAACACTCGGGCCTCTTGGCTGCCCCTCAGCTTTGCATCCAATGCAAACCACCCCCTCTCCCCGCAGTGCCGGGTGTACTGCACCAGGTCTCCCGGCATTAGGTTGCGGCCTGGGTGCTCCTCCGGCAGGTGGGCATTGACATCCTGCCGGGCTATGAAGACTTCGGCCTCCAGGCCCGGCTCGTAAAGAAAGCCATAGCACCGGCGAACATCAAACCGCCTCACCTGCTCTTCATACAGGGGGCCCCAGACACGGAAGGTCGCTTGCCGCAGGCTCTCCTTTTCCCGGATTGTGCGGGCCACCAACTCTGCCTTCTTTCTCTCTCTTTCCGCGATCTCTGGGCCCAGCGGTGTCGGCTCCCTGTCCCAATACGGGGCTGCTGCGAACTCCGGCGCACGGGTCGGGCCCCGCGAGACCTTCTGGACACTGCCCACCACTGACGATCTGGGTGGAAGGTCCCGCGGTGACTTGGCCTGGGGTGCTGCCTTGCAGCGGCAACCCGGCGTAACCTCAGCTGAGGTGTGGGGGATGGGCACAGGGGTCCTCTTCCGCCAGGCCTCCTGCACGGTGCGGCTTGTCAGCTCCGGTTCGGGGGAAGTCTCCGCAGATGCCTCCGGTTCAGGCTTTGGCACCTTCCATGGAAGCAGTTCCGATCAGTCGCGGGCTCCGGCTGCAGGCCGGTCCGCCTGGGCGGACGTGCGGGGTACCGCTACCGGTTGCGGTGGTAGCGGGCCTAGTGGCGGGGGCGCGGCGGCCAATACGGGTAGCGGGGGAGGTAGCTGGGCGAGCGGGTGTGGACCGGGTCCCTCGGCCACGATGACCGACCCACTAGGGGCACAGGGGCGTGGGTCACTCACCCTCCCTTCCGAAACTCCCTCTTCCTCGCGTCTCCGCACGGTCGCCACAACCTCCGCCATTTCGGCCTCCTACTTCTCCAGGAGGAGCTGCATTTTGACCTGCAGCCGTTGTTGGAGCTGAGCGGTCCGGATCTCCACCCACGCCGCGGTTCCAGGCGCGGAGGCTACGGTGCTGCGGGACGGCATGAACATGGCTCTGGCGGCCTCTTCCAGGAACCAGCAACAAGATGGCCGCAGGGTCCTGGCGTCCCTGCTTTTTATAGCCGCGGGCTACATGTGGCCAGACGCCATCAGTCCCCCTTAGTCTCTTTCCGGCTCCTCCTCTACAGGGGCGGGGTTTTGGCCTTCGCGCCTCCACTGCTCGAGGAGACGCTCGAGCGGGAATTTTTCGCACCCAAGATGGTGGCTTCTCAAATTTTTCGGCCGGACACCTCCGGCGGTCACAAGGTGCACCTCTACCAGACAGCAGAGCGGTAAGATCCTGTTCAAGACGCCAAGTTGTCGCGGGCGGAGGAGGGGACGCTGCACTCTCCCACTGCTCGGGTCCGGCTGCTGCTGCTGCTCAGTGGTGGCTCGAGCGGTGGGCCGGATCCCGGGGACTCGAGCGGCGTTCCTCGCCCGTGAGTGAAAAGGGGGAATTGATTGTGGGGATTTGATATTGTCCGTGACGCCACCCACGGTTGTGGTGAGATTGGTGACACCACCGCTGCTCTGGACGGGGATCCCGGGAGCGATGACAGGGAGCAGCCTGGATGTTAGTTCTCCCCTCCGTGGGTAGGGGGTTGGTTGTCCCGGGGCCCGGTGATGGGGTAGGGATTAATGGCAGGCGGGTTACGGGGCCTGGCGAGGTGCAGGGTCACGGGGGCAGCGCTGTGCCGCACGGCACGGTGGTACTCACTCAGCCAATGATGTACACAGAGTCTCCGGTAAAACAAACGGCTGGATGGACGGGTCCCACAGACGGCTGCGGTGTTTCTCCTCCCGGCAGGTTGATGGTGACTGCCTTTCCCTGCACCTGTGTAGTGTGTACGGTTCCAATGGGTTCCCACCGGTAACCCGCTCCCCAGCTTGGATGGGTGCTGAAGGAGCCCCTTTTGCCCGCAGGCTCTGGCCCTGGGAACTTTACCCTTGGCAGTGACTGTGTTTCCCTCTCTCGGTTGGACGGTTGCCTTCTGTCGGGACTTGGCTGCTGGGAAACCCAGGAGGTTCCCTTCGCTAACGGATTTGACAAATTCACGGCGACTCCTAGCCTTGTCGGGGTCTGTAAGCCCCTGACGGATGGTGCTGGCTTCTCTTTGCGTACCGGTCCGGTACCGCCGGGCCACCGCCCGTCCACGGTCCTTACGGCTAGCTCCAATAGGCCACCCCTGCAGACAGTCACCACCGTCTGCCAACCTTGCTGTTCTGTCCGGGCCACACACCCGGACCAACTTCAGGCTTCTCAACTGCTACTTCCCTCCTTCCACTTTCACTTCCAAAACTGATCTCTCCTAAACTGCACTGCTTTTCCCGCCTCCAGGACTGTGTACTCCTCGGTGGGCGGGACCAACCGCCTGGCCCACCCCCTGATGTGGACATCAGCCCCTGGAGGAAGGCAACAAGGGTTTTTGTCTGACTTAGTTGTGCCTGACCGGGAGTGTAGGGTGTGTTGGTGTAGTGCTTGTGACGTCCTGGCTTGCCCAGGGCGCCACAAGTCTGGCTGTGTCTGATAGCCAGATCTCTGTTGTGAAATTGCGTGCATCTGCTCTGCTATACAATGATGTTTTAGAATGTCACTGCTTAGTAGAATGCAGACAACCCGGATGTCTATCATCTAAGAGCCATTTGGAAAGTATTTAAGGTTGACTTTTGAAGTGTGAGTCTTAGCATATTCCACCATTTATTTTTTTTTATGTCTAAATTTTAATTATTAGGCTGCAGACAATCATGGATTGTGATAATGGGCAAAGTCCAACTACACAGAAATGAGCAGTGAAAATGGGGATCTTTCTGTCTCTGAGACATGCAGAGGGGGTTTCAAAAGAGCCCTTGATTTGAAGAGTCTGAAAGGTCTCAGGTCAAAAAATGTTGGTTACTTGACTCCCATACACTTTAGATTAGCCTGCTAAGCCTGCTAATATCAGGGGATCAACTGAGCATTTAATGTATGTGTGGGCCTTTCAAATCTGCCTCAATAGATGTTAGGGGAGAAAAGTTTGGGAAATTTGAATTCAAACACCTGACCCTTTTGTTTCACAGGATATAAGTTGTGCTGTAGGAAGTTTTTTTCTTCTTTCCCCATTAAAAATAGTCTAAAGCTGTGCATTCGTGTGTGGGAGAGTCAAGACAAATGGCTGTCGGCCAAATAAGCATTCATCTCACAGCTATCGCAGGTGTATTGACAGCTTTACTAAAATGTTTCCTAAAGGCCAGAAGTAGATTTGAGTTCCTGGATTGAGAATTTGGAAACTGTCAAACTTTTTGGATCATAGAACCTGGTATCTGGTTGATAAATCAATCCCTCCAGCCAACGGCTTGGACACAAAGGGTGTTTAATCACAGACATGACATACCGGAAATTACTGATGTCCTTTCATTCGCGCAGTCAGCTCAACATTCAGCAATAGGCAGCTTAGTTAAATTATGTTGTATGCTCTGAAGTCCTGTTCTCTCTGTATTTACTCAGTAAATATTCTAGTTATTTCTGCCTGGCTTATATCTTTTACTCCCAGCTAACAAACCAGCTGGTTCAACACAGCCGTAGTCTCAGAGACCCTTACACTCACATACAAACCCTTTGAATAAAACAAAGGATACAAAAAGGATTAAAAATCTTGAGAAATTAATTTCTTGATGAAATATTTGATATTAATGTACAAGTAAAATAAATTGACAATAGAGTTAAAAAGATATTGCCCAGTATTTACAACCCAATTTCAACTGCCCTATTACCAATATCTGGTTTGACATAAGGCGGTCTCTCATTCAGAACGCCCAACTATTAGTTAGAGTAGAGAGCAGGGCCAAATAGCATTTCAGACCGTGGAGGACCCATCAGTCTGTGAATGGAAGAGTTTGTACCAAGTTTCGAATCAATCCTATGGGCTTCAGGGCTAAATTTGGTCACGCTCTCCTCCATGGCAGCTTGTTGATCGGATGGGTCAGTCTCTGTGACATTACTAGATCCTATGAAGTCATGTTCACCGCCTGTAAAAAAATAAAATTGAAATAAACCAATAAAGATTAGTGTTGAGCGAGTATGCTTGTCACTACTCGGTACTCGCACGAGTATCACTGTACTCGGGCTACTCGGCGGGGACCGAGTAATCTCGCGATACTGGTGCTGTACTCGTGGTCTTCATCCCTGCATGTTGGCGCTCTTTTGAGAGCCAGCCCTCATGCAGGGATTGGCTGGCAGACCACTGCAATGCCACAGCCCTGTTAGTTGTGGAATTGCAGTGATTGGCCGGCCTGCACAGCGTGACCGAGCCTTTATACCGGCGGGCGCGCTGTGCTCTGCACACAGCCATCCAGACAGTCAGTGCAGGGAGAGTGTTGCTGCTTCAGGGAAAGGTTTGTGGCCTTTTATAGTTATTTCCGTAGCAGGGCTGCAAACAGTGTGACCAGAAGTCCTTCTCAGGACTATTGTTGTATACAGGCAGGCAGGGTATAGCCAGGTCGGAGTACAGGAGCAGAGTCCTTCTCAGGACTATTGTAGTTGTATACAGGCAGGCAGGGTATAGCCAGGTCGGAGTACAGGAGCAGAGTCCTTCTCAGGACTATTGTTGCTGTATACAGGCAGGGCAGGCAGGGTATAGCCAGGTCAGAATACAGGCTAGTGACCAGAAGAGTCCTTCTCAGGACTATTGTAGCTGTATACAGGCAGGCAGGCAGGGTATATAGCCATTCCTAGTGGTGACCGTATACCAGCCTTCATCATATCTGGGGCTGGTGTACACAGTCTAAAACAGTCCTGATAGTGTCAGACTTCTCAGTAATTGTCGCTCCTAAAAACCTGTTAGGTTCTTAGTGCGTCCGTGCTTGCATTTAAAAACCGCACGTGTGTGCCTGTCGGTGGCAGCGTACAGGTGCACTTGTGTGCGTTTTGCACAAACTAGTATATAACGCACAAGTCTAGTGAATAATACACGTCAGTCAGCAGTGTCTGATAGTGTCAAACTTCTCAGTATTTGTCGCTCCTAAAAACCTGTTAGGTTCTTAGTGCGTCCGTGCTTGCATTTAAAAACCGCACGTGTGTGCCTGTCGGTGGCAGCGTACAGGTGCACTTGTGTGCTTTTTGCACAAACTTGGATATAACGCACAAGTCTAGTGAATACACGTCAGCACAGCATTGCAAAATGCGCAAGGGCGTTGGCAACGAACAAGGAAGTGGACATGATGGTGGTGCAGGCAGAGGCCGAGGTCGTGGGCAAGCTCTAATTTCGCCACAACAAAGGGCCACATCTACTCGCTCGCACGTCCTGTCCCAAATTCTTGGGGACCGCAGCAGTTCACCGCTCTTGAACCAAGACCAGTGTCAACAGGTTGTTAGTTGGATAGCGGATAATGCTTCCAGTCAGATTGGCACCACCACAAACACTCTGTCTTCCACACGGTCAAGTGTCAGTAGCCGTGATACTGCACCGCACATTTCAGAACCTGATCCTCCTTCCTACCACAAGGCTGAGTACATGTTCACGGACATTACTGATCCCACACTTGGACACTCGGAAGAGCTGTTCACGTTTCCATTCGCACATTCTGGCCTCTCGCCAGCTCATGTTGAAGTGGGTCATGAGGAGATCGTATGTACAGATGCCCAAATATTTGAGCAGCCACGTTCTCACGAAGTTGGCAACGTGTCTCAACAAGGGGTGGACGATGATGAGACACAATTGTCAGGAAGTCAGGAGGAGCAGGGTGTGGAAGAGGAAGACGACGTGGTGGATGATCCAGTAACTGACCCAACCTGGCAGGAGGATATGCAGAGCGAGGACAGCAGTGCACAGGGGGAGGGAGGCGTAGCATCCCAACAAGCAGTAAGAAGCAGGGTGGTGGCCCCAGGCAGAAGTCAGGCAACCGTTCCCCGGAACAACAACACGACACAAGGTGCCTGTACAAATGTTAGGTCTTCCCGAGTCTGGCAGTTTTTTAAGTTGGCTCCAGATGATTCTAAAAAGGCCATTTGCAACACCTGCCGTGCCAGCATCAGCAGGGGTACCAAAACTAGCAGCCTGACCACCACCAGCATGATCAGGCACATGTCAGCCAAGCACCCGACTTTGTGGGAGGTACAACAGAGTCGAGGAGCAGTGCTTGCTGATGTCACTGCTACGTCTTCGCTTGTTGTGCATGCGAGCCAATCCCCTATCCATGCTGCCTGCGAACAAGCCTCCTCCGGCCCTGCACCTGCAGTTGCCTACGCAGAAATAACACCATCATCAAGCACATCCTTGTCCCAGCGCAGCGTTCAGTTATCCATTCAGCAAACCTTTGAATGCAGGCGCAAATACACTGCCAACGCCCCACATGCCACAGTTCTAAATGCTAACATTTCGCGACTGCTTGCGCTGGAAATGTTGCCTTTTAGGCTGGTGGAGACAGAAGCATTCCGCGACCTGATGGCGGCAGCTGTCCCACGTTACTCGGTCCCCAGCCGCCACTATTTCTCCCGGTGTGCCGTCCCCGCATTGCATAACCACGTGTCACAAAACATCAAACGTGCCCTGAACAACGCTGTTTCAGCCAAAGTCCACCTAACCACAGACACGTGGACAAGTGCTTGTGGGCAAGGCCGCTACATCTCGTTGACGGCACACTGGGTTAATATTGTGGAAGCTGGGACCCAGTCTGAGCGAGGGACGGAACACGTCCTTCCCACACCAAGGTTTGCAGGCCCTACCTCAGTCAGTGTTTCACCCACACTCTACAGCTCCGGAATGTGATGCTCCTCAGCCTCATCCTCCTCCTGCGCATCCTCATCCACTTTACCCTCCACACCAGTCCCAAGCTGGAAGCACTGCAGCACTGACTCGGCGAAGCGGCAACAGGCTGTGCTGAAGCTAATCTGCATAGGTGACAAACCCCACAATGCAGAAGAGGTGTGGACAGCTCTGAAACAGCAGGCAGATCACTGGCTCACACCTCTGAACCTAAAGCCAGGAAAGGTCGTGTGTGACAATGGCCGGAACCTGGTGGCGGCTTTGAGGCGAGGCCAGCTGACACATGTTCCATGCGTGGCCCATGTGCTCAACCTCGTGGTTCAGCGGTTTCTAAAGTCATACCCAGAGCTGTCTGATCTGCTGGTAAAAGTTCGCCGCCTGTCTGCACATTTTCGAAAGTCACCTACTGCTTCAGCCGGCCTTGCCGGCTTTCAGCGCTGTTTGCATCTTCCGGCTCACAGACTGGTGTGTGATGTCCCCACGCGTTGGAATTCAACTCTGCACATGTTGGTCAGGATATGTGAGCAGAAGAGGGCAGTTGTTGAGTACCTGCATCACCTAAGCCGTCGGGAAATGGGTCAAACTCCACACATAACACTTGAGGAGTGGAGATGGATGTCCGACCTATGTACCATCCTCTAAAACTTTGAGGACTCCACCAAGATGGTGAGTGGGGATGACGCCATTATTAGCGTCACCATACCGCTTCTCTGTCTTCTAAAACGGTCTCTGCTCAAAAACAAACATGATGCATTGCAGGCGGAGCGCGATGAGTTGGAGCAAGAAACAGTAGTGGGTGTGGGTGATAACACACAGCCGAGCCTCATCTCATCACAACGTGCAGTGGAGAACTATGACAAGGAGGAGGATGAAGACATGGAGCAACTCTCCGGCCAAATTGAGGATATGACATGCACACCAGTCATATCCTCGGTTCAGCGTGGCTGGCCAGAGGACAGGGTAGATGAGGAGGAGGAGGAGGAGGACAGCATGTTCAGTCATCGTGTTGGTTAGGATACTGAAGTACTGGCTGTTAAGAGTCTGGCGCACATGGCTGACTTTATGGTAAGCTGCCTGTCTCGTGACCCTCGCGTTAAGAACATCTTGGCCGACAATCATTACTGGTTGGTAACACTGTTATACCCACGCTACAAGGAGAACTTTATGTCTCTTATTCCTGAGGCGGAGAGGTCAGCCAAAATGCAGCAGTTCCGGAAGGCCATAGTCACGGAAGTAGGCAAAGCATTCCCCTCACAAAACGCTAGCGGCATAGGTCAGGAATCAGTGGACAACCAAGGCGTACAGCCGAGAGGGGCTCAAGTCCAATCCGCCAGAGGTAGGGGAACAGTCTTTAAGATGTGGGACAGTTTTCTCAGCCCCTCACGTACCACAGCCCCTGAGGTGCAGGGTAGTGCCACAAGAAATCCTAAGTTTGCCCAGATGCTCAAGGAGTACCTTGCAGATCGAACAACTGTACTCCGACATTCCTCTGTGCCTTACAATTATTGGGTATCCAAGCTGGACAAGTGGCATGAATTGGCTCTCTACGCCTTGGAAGTCCTGGCCTGCCCTGCCGCTAGCGTTTTGTCAGAGCGTGTTTTTAGTGCCGCAGGTGGAATCATTACAGATAAACGCACCCGCCTGTCAACTGAAAATGCTGACAGGCTGACTCTGATCAAGATGAACAAGGGTTGGATTGGGCCAGACTTCACCACACCACCAGCAAATGAGAGCGGAATTTAAAGTTTGTAACGGGAATTTGCCATGTACCTCCACTCACCCATGGGTACACACTTCTGGACTTTGGATAATCGTTGGACTGCTCCTCCTTCTCCTCATGCGCCACCATGATGACCGTTACAATAGTTAGGCCGTTGTTTCAGGTATACCCCCAGTGGTAAATTTTTTCGCCCATTCTTTCAGAATGGACATTACAATGACAGGAGACCAGCTCCTTTGCAATGGGAACAATGTTTTGAGGCCCTCATGCACGTCTCTATCCAGGGACAATGTGGAGCCTCCCAATTTTTGGCTGTCCTGCCAAAGGGCTATACTACAATAGACCCACTTCCTTGCAATGGGCACTTCAGGTTTACAGGCCCTCATGCACGTCTCTATCCAGGGACAATGTGGAGCCTCCCAATTTTTGGCTGTCCTGCCAAAGGGCTATACTACAATAGACCCACTTCCTTACAATGGGCACTTCAGGTTTACAGGCCCTCATGCACATCTCTATCCAGGGACAATGTGGAGCCTCCCAATTTTTGGCTGTCCTGCCAAAGGGCTATACTACAATAGACCCACTTCCTTACAATGGGCACTTCTGGTATACAGGCCATCATGCACGTCTCTATCCAGGGACAATGTGGAGCCTCCCAATTTTTGGCTGTCCTGCCAAAGGGCTATACTACAATAGACCCACTTCCTTACAATGGGCACTTCAGGTTTACAGGCCCTCATGCACGTCTCTATCCAGGGACAATGTGGAGCCTCCCAATTTTTGGCTGTCCTGCCAAAGGGCTATACTACAATAGACCCACTTCCTTACAATGGGCACTTCAGGTTTACAGGCCCTCATGCACGTCTCTATCCAGGGACAATGTGGAGCCTCCCAATTTTTGGCTGCCCTGCCTAAGGGCTATACTACAATAGACCCACTTCCTTACAATGGGCACTTCTGGTTTACAGGCCCTCATGCACGTCTCTAACCAGGGACAATGTGGAGCCTCCCAATTTTTGGCTGTCCTGCCAAAGGGCTATACTACAATAGACCCACTTCCTTACAATGGGCACTTCTGGTTTACAGGCCATCATGCACGTCTCTATCCAGGGACAATGTGGAGCCTCCCAATTTTTGGCTGTCCTGCCAAAGGGCTATACTACAATAGACCCACTTCCTTACAATGGGCACTTCAGGTATACAGGCCCTCATGCATGTCTGTATGCAGGGGCATTGGTGAACCTCACAATTTTGGACTGCCCTTGCAAAGGAAAATACTACAAAGACTCACTTCCTCAAAATGGGCACATTAGACTCAAGAGGCCTTCATGTACGTCTCTTCTCAGGGACATCGGAGTGCCACACAATGTTTTCACGTAAAATCTTTCATGTAATCTCCAAAAGTAACATACACCAGCTCTATCTCACTATTGGGTATGTGCCCTTAACATTTCCGCCATGAAAATTCATTTTGGTGTCATTTTTGAAGGTTTTCTGGTGAGTCCGTAAAAATGGCGTAAAACGCAGACAAAATTGTTCACAGCTGTGACTTTTGAGTGATAAATGCTTTAAGGGGTCTTCCCCATGCTGTTGCTTTGTCATTTGAGCACTCTTCTGAGACTTTTCTGACATTTTTAGGGTTTCTACATGCTGCCGGGGGGTCATTTCATAAAAATACTCGGGTCTCCCATAGGATAACATTGGGCTCGGTGCTCGGGCCGAGTACACGAGTATCTTGGGTGCTCGGCCCGAGCCTCGAGCACCCGAGCTTTTTAGTACTCGCTCATCACTAATAAAGATCTCATATAAAACATATGAATAAGATCATTATCTAAGTAATACTTTTAAATTACACAGTTACCAAATAACATTTTATCCCCATACTATTACTGAACAAAGTCTGCTATACCAAGACACATATTCCCAATAATACTGAATTACGGTAAAAGAATAAATACCTCCACACCGTGACAATATGTTATAGTAACCGACTACCACCATGCTGATTATTCTTAAAACATTACTAAAACAATTATTATAAGCAGTTGCAATTATACACGGAAGCTCTGTAGATAGTATATAATATAGAGTATCAGTGTGCATGTAATTCAGAGACGTCTCTGTGACGCCCTGGGCAAGCCAGGGGTCACAGGTCACAACACCACCACACCCCACACTCCAGGTAGGCACATCACAGCTAAACTACAAATCCTTGTTGCCTTCCTCCAGAGCCTGATGATTCACACCAGGGGGTGGGCCAGGCGGTTGGCTCCGCCCACCAAGGAGATCACAGTTCTGGAGGCGGGAGAAACCAGGCAGATTAGCCCAGGCAGGGCAAGAGTGAAGTCAGCTCAGGGACGAGCTTGAGTAAACAGCAGAGTAGCCCGGGTAGGGCAAGAGTAAACAGCAAGTGAAAGTGAGGAAAGTAAAAGTGGAAAAGGAGGAAAGCAAGTGAGGTGACAAGAATTAAGGAAAGCCTGAAGGGTCCAGCTTTGTGTAGGGCCAGAACAGCAAGGTCAGCGACGGCGGTGACCGTCTGGAGTGGGACCGTTTGGAAGTTCCTGGAAGGACCCCATTGGCTGTGTGCCCGGTGGTCTGGAGCAGTGTTCCGAAGGACAGTCAGCACCAGGGCAGGGGCCTCTCGGACCCCGGCAAGGCTAGGAGTCGCCAAATTTGCCGAATCCGTCAGTGAAGGGGACGTAGATCCCCCAGCAACCAAGTCCCGAGTGAAGGCAACAGCTCAACCTGAAGCAGAGAGACACCGCCACCGCCAAGGCACCAGTTTCTCAGGGCCAGCGCCTGCGGGCAAAGTGTAGAGCTCCTCCGGCTCAGATTGTAGTCGGGGAGCGGGTAACCGGAGGGAATCCACCGCTACCACAAGTCAACCATAGGTGCAAGGAAGAGGGACATCACCGTCACCTACCGGGAGTGCAGGTGCAGCCGTCTGTGGGACCGTCCTACCAGCCGTTTGGTTTACCGTACAAACTGTGTCCGTGTCTCAGGCTGAGTGAGTACCACAGTGCCGCAAGGCACAGCGCTGCCCCCGCGTCCCTGCGCCCACCAGATCCCGCACCTCACAAACCATCACCGGGCCCCGGGATCACCAACCCCTGCCCACGGAGGGGCAACACAACACCTGGCTGCTCCGCATCACCATCCCCGGGACCCCCGCATTGAGCAGCGGTGGTGAAATCACCACAACCGTGGGTGGCGTCACGAACTATAACAATCCCCGCATCCAACAAACCCCTTTCACTCACGGGCGAGGAGTGTCGCTCGAGAAACCCCCGGGATCCGGCCTACGGCTCGAGCCACCACTGAGCAGCGGCCGCCGGACCCGAGCAGAAGGGGGCGAGCACGGTGTGCTGACACCCTCCTCCCCGCCCGCGACAACTTGGCGTCACGAACAGGATCTTACCGCTCTGCCGTCTGGTAGAGGTGCGCCTTGTTACCGCCGGAGGTATCCGGCAGAAAAATTGCAGAAGCCGCCATCTTTGGCGCGAAAAGTTCCCGCTCGAGCGTCTTCTCGAGCAGTAGAGGCGCGAAGGCCAAGACCCCGCCCCGAGAGAGGAGGGGCCGGAAAGAGCTAAGGGGGACGGAAACAAGATGTCTGCGCCCGACGGAGCCGCTGGAGGAGCGGTGGTCGCAGCCGCAGCGGCACCCGCGGATGGGAATGGGCCTGCCCAGGTCCCGGCCGTACCGGCGGGAGGTGCCGCGGCCCCCGCGCTCGCTCAGGTCATGCCGTTCTCCTTGCCCTATGCGCCCGGAGCTGCCTGGCTACCGCAGTATGACGGGAAACCGGATGCCCTACAGGCCTTCCGGAAAAAGCTTAACCCGTTGCTAGAGCTGTACCCCCTGACTGATAAGCAACGTGCAGCGATAGTGCTAGGCCAGCTAACCGGTGCGGCGGAGCAGGAAGCGGAGACCTGGGCCGAGGGGGACCGGCTCTCTGTAGCCACCATCTTTGAGAAGCTACAGACTGCCTTCGAGACCCGGACTGAAGCTGAGCTGAGGATGCAGTTTTACCAGTGCCGGCAATGAGCTGGGGATAGCATTCGGGACTATGCTCTACGTCTGCAGACCGCCCTCCGCACGCTGAAGCGGGTGAACCCTATTAATGAGGCGGACAGCAACAAGATGTTAGTGGAGCAATTTGCGCAGGGGATGAGGTCCCCTGAGGATCGTAAACAACTCCGGCTGTGGGCCCTGGAACACCCTGATGTGGACTTTGCTGTGTTAAAGGAGCGGGCCATTAAAGCACTACAGCCCCCAGCTGCCGAAGTTCTGGAACCCGCCCCGTGGCCCGTTGAGACGGCTCCCGTTGTGGCGGCCTCAGCCAAACCAACCTCTCCAACCCCTGCAGCCCCGAGCAGCACGGTGGAAGAACTGGCAGCCCAGGTCCGTCGTATGGACGGAGACCTTGCCAAAATCCTTGCTGCACTACAACCTCTGACCAGACCTCAGCCTCCGGCACAGATACAGCTTGCTGACAGCCCTGAAGATGTACCCTGGATGCAGCGGAGAGGTGCTAATCCCCCGCGGAGCAGGCCTCCAATCTGCTACAAGTGCCGTAAGCCGGGGCATTACTATCGAGAGTGCCCGTTAAACGAGCAACCCCTGGGGCCCCGGGTCAATCCTCAGGAGTAGAACCCCGTGGCCCCTCGGACTGGCGGGATCGGTATATCGGAGCTCGACCCATCATTCCCGTGGTTGTGGACGGTATACCAGTGATGGCTCTCTTGGACACTGGATCCCAGGTAACCACCATACCATACACATTGTACCAGCGGTATTGGGGGACGGACGAGCTGGCACCCCCAGATACTAGTATAACGCTGATTGCTGCCAATGGACTCCCTTTGACCCAAGTGGGGTATAAGCAGGTGGCCATGACAGTGGGGCAAGCTGAACTGCAACACCAGGGTATGATTGTGATCATGAATGAGCCCAGTGATCATAACCCGAAGATAGTGCTGGGAACCAATGTGATGGAGCACTGTATGGGTGATGTGTTGGCCCTATTGCAACAGCTGGCCGCCACGGCGGCAGGGAGCCGACAGAGAGCTGTGCAGCGTGAAATTCGTGCCTTGATGTACCGCCAGCATGTAAATTCAACAGGAGGAGAGATTGGTGGCGTGAGAGTGATGGATGCGGCCCCGTTGCTTGTGCCCCCCAGAAGTGAGATGATGATTTGGTGTAGGGCAGCCGTAGGGCTTCAGGGGCGTGACTACCCTGCCATGATGGAGCCCATACCCTCCGAGCACTGGCCCACCGTAATAGCCGCCCGAGGGGTGGTAGACGTGAAAAAGGGGAGGGTGCCCGTGAGGGTGTTGAATTGTGGGGAGGAAGAGGTCAGGCTCCCCCGGTATGCTACCATCGCCAAACTGCTCACCCTAGATCCTCACACCATCCATGAAACCAGTCCCTCAGTCTCCCCACCTGCTACCAGCACTTCCCCACCGCAGGGGGAGGTGAAAGAGTGGCACCAACAGCTACATGTGGGCACTGACGATACCCCTACACATCACAAAGCGGGGGTATACAGGGTGGTGCAGGAGTATGAACAGGTATTCAGTAAGCACCCACTAGACTTCGGGCAGATCAAAGGGGTCCAACATCACATCCCCACTGGTGAACACCCCCCTATCAAAGAGAGGTACCGGCCTATTCCCCCTGCACATTACCAGTGTGCCAAAGATATGTTGAGGAATATGAAGGAGGCAGGGGTCATTCGGGATAGCTGTAGTCCCTGGGCCGCTCCGTTGGTACTGGTCAAGAAGAAGGATGGCACCATGCGGATGTGTGTGGACTACCGGAAGATTAATCAGATAACCCACAAAGATGCCTACCCGCTGCCCCGTATTGAAGAATCGTTGGCCGCGCTGCGGACGGCAAATTATTTCTCTACCCTGGACCTCACCAGTGGGTACTGGCAAGTGGCCGTGGCCCCAGAAGACCGGGAGAAGACCGCCTTCACCACCCCGATGGGGCTTTGCGAATTCAATAGCATGCCGTTTGGGCTGTGCAATGCCCCTGGGACCTTCCAACGGCTGATGGAGTGCTGTTTGGGACATTTAAACTTCGAGACCGTCCTGCTGTACTTGGATGATGTGATTGTTTATTCCCAGACGTATGAAGCCCATCTGGAGCACCTGGCCGAGGTGTTCGCGTCCCTTGCCAAGTACGGGATGAAATTGAAGCCCTCTAAATGCCACCTGCTGAAGCCCAGGGTGCAGTATCTCGGGCATGTGGTGAGTGCGGATGGTGTCGCTCCCGACCCTGAGAAGATCACCGCCATCCAGAGCTGGCCGAGACCAACTACAGTAAGAGAAGTAAGGCAGTTCCTGGGTCTGGTGGGGTACTACCGGCACTTCATCAAGGGGTACACGAAGATGGCTGCCTCCATGCAAGACCTCCTCGTGGGACAGACCAAAGGGGGGAGACCAGCCCCACTGGTGTGGGAGGACAGGCATGAGGAGTCCTTCCGTCAGCTGAAGGAGGCTTTGACCGGAGAAGAGGTCCTGGCGTATCCGGACTACGGCTGCCCATTCATTCTCCACACTGATGCCAGCAATGTGGGTTTGGGGGCAGTCCTATCCCAGGTCCAGGAAGGCAAAGAGAAAGTGATTGCCTATGCTAGTCGAAAACTTCGGCCGACCGAAAGGAACCCTGAGAACTATAGCTCTTTCAAGCTTGAGCTCCTGGCACTGGTGTGGGCTATCACCGAGCGGTTCCGCCACTACCTGGCCGCTGCAAAGTTCACCGCTTTTACGGATAACAATCCGTTGACTCACCTGGACACGGCCAAACTGGGTGCATTAGAACAGCGGTGGGTAGCCAGACTAGCCAACTACGACTTCACCATCAAATATAGGGCCGGTCGTGTCAACATCAATGCTGATGCCCTCTCTCGAATGCCCCACTTGTCAGAAGGTGAGTGCAAAGATGATGACCTCGAGGAGATCGAGTTGCCTGCATTCCACCGGCCATCAGGTGAGAAGATCCATGTCCATCAACAACGGGTGAATCTGGATCCGCTACCTAGTCAGAAGTGGCAAGAAGCTCAAAATCAGGCGCCTGCGGTCCGCTTGGTCAAGAACCTGGTAGAGTAAGGCGCCGCCGGGATGGACCCTGCCGCCCCAGCGGAGGCCCAACGCTTGTGGAAAGAACGGGCCCGACTGTGCCTGCATCAGGGGAGGCTGTACCGGGAGCTGATTAACCCGAAGACCCACGAGAAGACCCGCCAGCTGGTTATTCCCCAGGCTGATGTGCCCACCGTTCTGCAGGCGTACCATGATGGAGCCGGCCACTTCGGGTGGAAGAAGCTGGAGATGCTGTTAAGAGAGCGGTTCTATTGGAGTGGGATGCGGGAATCGGTAGAAACCTGGTGTCGAGAATGTGGTCCTTGTACGTTGAGGAGGAAGGATGAAGCTAGCCAGAAGGCCCCCCTGCATCCCATCGTCACACACCAACCGTTGGAGCTGGTCGCCTTGGACCATGTGAAGCTCACCCCCAGCCGAAGTGGGTATACCTACGCTCTGACCATAGTGGACCATTATTCTCGGTTCATGGTCGTTGTCCCGGTCAAGGACTTAACCGGCCGTACCGCTGCGAGAGCGTTCCAGGCGTACTTCTGTCGGCCCCATGGATACCCTGAGAGGGTGCTCACCGACCAAGGTCCAGCCTTTGAAGCGGAGGTATTCCATGAGTTTTGTCAGCTGTATGGTTGCAAGAAGATCCGGACCACTCCTTACCATGCCCAGACCAACGGTATGTGTGAGAAGATGATCCATCTAGTCCTGGGTCTCCTCAAGACGTTGCCACTAGAGGAACGGAACCTGTGGCCGGAGAAGCTGCCTGACTTGGTCGATATGTACAATAATATCCCGTCCAGCTCGACAAAGTGCACCCCAGCGTATCTGATGAGAGCTCGGCCTGGCCGGCTGCCAGTGGATTTGGAAATGGGATTGGAAGCCCCAGAGACGCTCCCCGCAACGGCTGAATGGGATGCCCGGCGGAGGGTGCAGTACCGACAGATTCAGGAGTATGTGGAGAAGAACCTGGGTCAGAGTCGAAAACAGCAGGAGCGGCACTTCAATCAGAGAGCGGCTGCCGGGCCTTTCCAGCCTGGAGATGTGGTGTTGAAGCGGAAGAGAAAAACCCACAAGCTGGATGATCAGTGGGAACAAACCCCCTACGTCATTCAGCCCACCGCATGGGAAAATGGAAAGACTTAGAAGATCAGTCGCAACCACGGGGGCACTTTGGCCACAGTTTCTCGGGACCATTTGAAAAGGTGCCCACCAGCCTTGAGGACCATGCCGGAGGTGCCAGCTCCTCCCCCAGCGGAAAAGGAAAAAGAGGTGATCCACACGGTGATGGGTGACTTCCCCGCAGACTGGCCTATGCAGAACGGCGCGGTGATTCTTCCAGTGATACTGTTCCCACAACCTGTGGATGAAGAAGTAGTGGAAGCGGTCAACCGTGAGCCAGAACCGATGCCAGTGCCCAGGGATGAACCTATGCCCAGCTCCCCTATGCCTCCACCTGTCCCACACGAAAGCCGGGAGGTGGAACCAGTTGTTCCCTCTACCCCACTGCCCAGCACCACTGACACCGGGCCCCGAAGGTCCACCCGTTCCAACCTAGGTAGACCCCCACTTAGGTACAGGGAGACCGTTCTGTGATAAAAGGGGTCAGGGAATGTGCAGAGTGGTTGTTTGTTTGTTTAAAAGTTTTGAAAAATGAAAATGATGATTACCGAGTTTTCACCAGATTGTCTGTTGTGATTGAACCGGCCGGAGCCGGCACCGTTGTCCCCGTGGGGACCGTTTAAAAATGCATGGGAACTATCCATGGACAAGCCCGTGAACTTGCAGGGCAACCACAAACGTTAGTGGCTTGTAAATATGTTGGTTACCGTTACCGTTTTCCGCAGTGCCGCCTCCGGAAAGGCAGGTTGGAGGGAGGGCCCTCAGCAGAGCAGGCTGGGGCCCAGCCACCAAAGGAACTGGTGGCTACCCTCTGGAGGGAAGGACAGATCCCGCTCGGGTAACTTGTGCTGGACTGTGGGTCAAGGGGTGCTGCCTGGGCTTTAGGGGCAGCATCAGGGCCAGGTTGCTTGGGTGGGAGAGAGCGGAAACCGTAACCGTAAACCGTTGCAACGTTTAAGAAATGTGCCTCCCGTCTTGGGAAGAGTTATTAAAAATGCATATATGTTGATTTTCCAAATGTTATCTTTTTCAGAAAAATAAAACCGGTGTAGGACGGCAGCCCGCGGACGGTCTGCATTTTGCTAAGGGGGAATGTGACGCCCTGGGCAAGCCAGGGGTCACAGGTCACAACACCACCACACCCCACACTCCAGGTAGGCACATCACAGCTAAACTACAAATCCTTGTTGCCTTCCTCCAGAGCCTGATGATTCACACCAGGGGGTGGGCCAGGCGGTTGGCTCCGCCCACCAAGGAGATCACAGTTCTGGAGGCGGGAGAAACCAGGCAGATTAGCCCAGGCAGGGCAAGAGTGAAGTCAGCTCAGGGACGAGCTTGAGTAAACAGCACAGTAGCCCGGGTAGGGCAAGAGTAAACAGCAAGTGAAAGTGAGGAAAGTAAAAGTGGAAAAGGAGGAAAGCAAGTGAGGTGACAAAAAGGAAGGAAAGCCTGAAGGGTCCAGCTTTGTGTAGGGCCAGAACAGCAAGGTCAGCGACGGCGGTGACCGTCTGGAGTGGGACCGTTTGGAAGTTCCTGGAAGGACCCCGTTGGCTGTGTGCCCGGTGGTCTGGAGCAGTGTTCCGAAGGACAGTCAGCACCAGGGCAGGGGGCTCTCGGACCCCGGCAAGGCTAGGAGTCACCAAATTTGCCGAATCCGTCAGTGAAGGGGACGTAGATCCCCCAGCAACCAAGTCACGAGTGAAGGCAACAGCTCAACCTGAAGCAGAGAGACACCGCCACCGCCAAGGCACCAGTTTCTCAGGGCCAGCGCCTGCGGGCAAAGTGTAGAGCTCCTCCGGCCCAGATTGTAGTCGGGGAGCGGGTAACCGGAGGGAATCCACCGCTACCACAAGTCAACCATAGGTGCAAGGAAGAGGGACATCACCGTCACCTACCGGGAGTGCAGGTGCAGCCGTCTGTGGGACCGTCCTACCAGCCGTTTGGTTTACCGTACAAACTGTGTCCGTGTCTCAGGCTGAGTGAGTACCACAGTGCCGCAAGGCACAGCACTGCCCCCGCGTCCCTGCGCCCACCAGGCCCCGCACCTCACAAACCATCACCGGGCCCCGGGATCACCAACCCCTGCCCACGGAGGGGCAACACAACACCTGGCTGCTCCGCATCACCATCCCCGGGACCCCCGCATTGAGCAGCGGTGGTGAAATCACCACAACCGTGGGTGGTGTCACGAACTATAACAATCCCCGCATCCAACAAACCCCTTTCACTCACGGGCGAGGAGTGTCGCTCGAGAAACCCCCGGGATCCGGCCTACGGCTCGAGCCACCACTGAGCAGCGGCCGCCGGACCCGAGCAGAAGGGGGCGAGCGCGGTGTGCTGACACCCTCCTCCCCGCCCGCGACAACTCTAATTGAAGGAATTCATATTTTGGTTTAGCTTACTTCCTTATTTAGCGCAGACCACTATTAATTCTATTAGTTCTTAGAGCTATGACTCGACTGTACAGAATGTAACATACTAGGCATGTATAATAAATTGCTTCTAGAGCACCCTTCATAAGTTTTCCCCTTAGGCTGGAGTCACACTTGTGTGTGACTCGTGTGAGGATCGCATCACCTGGATCGTCCGGCAGCTCTCCTTACTGGAGTGCATCAGCTGGTTAGAAATACATTAAAGGGAAGGTGTCGTCCATAAAAAAAAAATCAATAACTGAAAAAATGTAAAGTATTAATATTTTAATGTTTTGTTTAAATATTATTATATGTTTTTAATTGAGAAACATAAAAAAAAAAAGTTTGATATTTTTCACTGTTAAACACTATGGGGAGCAGCTGCTGAAATCCTACATAAATCCCACTGTAGAAATAGCCTGGATTATAGCTGCAGTAAAGTGGGCAGAATATGCTCTCCTGTGTGTGATGTCACCTCCCCCTCCCAACCTGGGTGTTTCCAAGGGATAACAGATAATGAAATGTAGGGACACAGTGCGGAGCCATTTTGTTGGTGACCACAAATGTCTAAAGTGTCACCAAGGACAGCTGGAGTATCACACAGGATAGGGTTAGATACACAGCTCAGCAGACAATATCACACAGGATAGGATTAGATACACGGCTCAGCAGACAGAATCACACAGGATAGGATTAGATACACGGCTCAGCAGACAGTATCACATAGGCTAGGATTAGATACACAGCTCAGCAGACAGTATCACACAGGCTAGGATTAGATACACAGCTCTTCAGACAGTATCACACAGGCTAGGATTAGATACACAGCTCAGCAGACAGTATCACACAGGGTAGGATTAGATACACAGCTCAGCAGACATTATCACACAGGAGAGGATTAGATACACAGCTCAGCAGACAGTATCACAGGATAAGATCAGATACAGCTCAGCAGACAGTATCACACAGGATAAGATTAGATACACAGCTCAGCAGACAGTATCACACAGGACAGGATTAGATACACAGCTCTTCAGACAGTATCACACAGGATAGGATTAGATACAGCTCAGCAGACAGTATCACACAGGAAAGGATTAGATACACAGCTCAGCAGACAGTATCACAAGATAGGATTAGATACACAGCTCAGCAGACAGTATCACAAGATAGGATTAGATACAGGAGAGGATTAGATACACAGCTGTGCAGACAGTATCACCGGTACACACACAGGCCGACAGGTGACAGGTGGCAGGCGGAAGGGGGAGGGGTGGGAGGAGGTGCACCGGTACTCATATGCAGAGGCACACAAACACACACACAGCAGCGGCAGCGGGGGGCAGAGCGGGGGCTGGGTAGAGCGGAGGGAGGGGGTGTCATTGAAGATGGTAACGGCGGGAGGAGAGGCGGCGGCGGCAGCAGTAGCGGGGCAGAGTGGGGGCTGGGTAGAGCAGAGGGAGGGGGTGTCATTGGAGACGGTAACGGCGGGGTGAGGGTAGGCGGCCCGTACTCACACATCCTGGTGGTTGACAGGGGTAAAGTGTAGGAAACAGCATACGCTGTGAGCTCCACAATGATGGCGCTGATCTCCTACCTCTGCTGTGATCTGGACAGCCCAGGGGGCGCGTACAGGTCACAGCAGACGCCTACTCTAACGTTACTAAATGGGGTCGGATCCCGACCACTGTTCTCTATGCACAGGGGCTGCCATAAAGGAGTGAGTAACTGTTATTACTCACAGCAAATCCAGCATGGCAGCCCCCAGTGCCTTCAGTAAAATTAGAATTAAATAAAAACTAAATAAGCAGTGATTTTAATTTTGTATTAAAAATACTTGATTTCATAATCACTGTTTTTAATATAAAATTAAAAAACCGCGACACCCAAACTTTATGCTGACACATTCCTGTCAGGAGAGCCGCTGGCCTGTCCTGGTAATGTGGTCCTCTTGCGAGTCACGCACAAGTGTGACTCCAGCTTCACTTATACAGTACACTGTGCCATACGAAGAAAAGTGCCTTAGTGCTACCCAAGTTTCATAGGCAATAACAATAGCTTCTTTTTATTTCCCCCACAGTTACAGTAGATCCAAAAATAAAATATATTACAGTAGTGATATCCTCCTTAGTGATCCCTTCATATTAAAAATGTCCTCCCCTGTTGCCCCATGGACAATTAATGTATATGTCCTTTTGTGGTCCTAGGACAATGGTAAGTTACCTCTTTGTGAACTCATATAGTAGCAATGTCTTCCTTTTTGCTAAAATACAGCAGCAATGCCCCCCTCCATCTAAAATAATAATATACACCATTTCTGCCCTCATACAGGAATAGCATCCACTTTTTTTGCCTCAATATAATTGGAACATCCCAAACTGTGGCCGATTAAATTAATAATTAAAAATGTATGGGAAGGAGGCATTTTTAATGTATAGAGGCAGAAGAGGACATTTTAGTCACTTTAGTTGCCCTCAATACACTAATAAGGTCCCTTATTATGGCTTCAAAATGGAATAATGTCACATATTTTTGCTCCAATATACAGTAATAATAATGTCCCACATTCTGGCCCCAATGTAGAAATAATGCCCCCCTTTCTGGCCACAATATAGTAATAATATCCACCAATAGGCCTATATAGTAATAATGTCCCCCATTTTGGCCACAATAAAGTAATAGTATCCGTTATTATGGCCTAATTTAGAAATAATGTCCTCCATTCTGGTTCCAATATAGTAAAACTTACTCCATTCTGGCCTCCATTTTGTATTAATGTCCCCCTTTCAAGTAGAGATGAGCCACCCCCTGTTACACCTCGTGGCTCTCCTGTGGCAAGGAATGAGACAGTCTCCTTGCCTGCCACAAGCGCTCCTGCTCAGCAGCGCCGAAGGTCTGCCAGACTGCGCAGAGCACAGGAGAAACCTCCTCAGAGAGGCAGCACAAGGGTGACACCTAGTGGTACTCCTGTTGCAAGAAATGAGGCGGTCTCCCATTCCTTGCCTGCCACAGCTCCTCCTGCTCAGCAGCCTCAAAGGTCTGTGAGGTTGCGCAATGTGCAGAGGTTTGCTGCTCAGGGAAGCAGTGAGACTCCCGTTATCTCTACACATTGTGAGACCGAGGATCCCGCCTCTATTTCCCAGAGGCAGGTGGGTGAGCATGTGCTATGCTTGGTGGATCCTGATTCGCCCACTGACGTCACACGGCTTGATGACAAGGCTGGTGACGTGGTGAATCCTGACTGGCCAGGCTGGGATGTCGTGGATCCTGATTGGGTCAAGTCCGTCATCTCCGCCTCGCGCCCGCCCTTGGCTGGAGCTACACCTCCTTAAAAGCTCCTCCTGCCATCATGGGGGCGCGCGACCGTCCTTCTATGTTTGGATGTCTGGCAGCGTGCTGCCACGCCACTGCTCAGGCATTATCGTCTTCTGTGGGCTTGGCCCTTGCTGCTTAGGCAGCACCTGGTTTGCAGGCCGTGTCCCTGCCTTGCTGCTCCGGCAGTAGCTCCTTCAACAGGCCGTGTTCCTGTCCCAGGTGAGCTCCTCGAGTCTCCACCGGACTCACCTGGTTATTGAAAGCACACATGCGTGGGCACCTCTGTGCTACCCTCGTGCCATATTCTCGTGACTTCCACTGGCACACGTGCGTGGGCACCTCTGTGCTTCCCCGTGCAACAGGTACACCGAGCCGTGTGATCCCTGCCATACAACCCTCACGGGTTAGGGCAGACCAGTGTACATAGATCGTCTGTGACATTCCAGACGATCGCTAGCAGCAACCCGCTCACTCTTCACCCACCATAGCAGCGGTCCCTTACACCGCACAGTGGACCTTGACCGACGGAAGCTGTCCATTCCCCATCTTGGCACGCTTCCCCGGGTCCCCCTCGTAACATTACGGTCGCGCCAAAGGTCTGGCTATGGCTGAAGAGCAGCAGCAGTTGCTGAGTTATGTGCAGCAGTTGGAATCACGATTGGCAGCAGTGGAGCAGTCTTCCTCCGACAAGACTACTCTGACGACAGTCGCCACCCAGGCGGCTACCCAGGCTGTGCTATTGGGCGGAAGGTCTCCTCGCCTTGCGCTTCCAGAGCGCTTTAGCGGGGACAGCTCCGAGTGCCGTGGGTTTATAAACCAGGTCACCACCTACTTAGAGCTGTCCGCGACTCTTTACGCTACCGAGAAGGCGAAGGTAGCCTTCGTCCAGTCCCTGCTCACAGGGAGAGCGCTGAAGTGGTCCACGCCGTTGTGGGAGCGCGGAGATCGGGTGGTGAATAACTTAGCATCTTATCTTGGGGCCATGAGAATGTGGTGTTCCTTGGGCCTCAAGTCACCCACGACTCCGTGCTGCGCC